>NW_007245996.1:0-39711 GCF_000164805.1 Carlito syrichta
ATTCTATCTTTTTTTTTTTTTTTTTGAGTTGGAGTCTCACTCTGTCGCCCAGACTGGAGTGCAGTAGCCGCTCCCGGCCACCTCAATCTCGACCTGCTGGGCTCCAGTGATCCTTCCGCCTCAGCCTTCCAAGTAGCCGGAATTACAGGCATGCACTACCACGCCCGGCTGATTTCTTAAATCTATCTTTTATGACATCAATGATTTTATACTTTTATAAGTCACATAAATCATATGAAAATGCTTAAGTGTATACATATATGTTTCACATATTTATTTAATTTTGCAATTTTGTTCTATTTTTCCTTTTGTGGATCTTTAAATAGTGTTTTATTCATTTCTTAATATTTTAACTTTAATATTTTCATCCTATTTTGACAGATTGGCTAATAATCAAAACCACATGTATAACATTGTTATATTATTTATATACCTTAACTCTCATTTTTAATCGTGTAATTTGAGTGTTGAACCCATATTTGGAAGGCCTTTATTCACGAAGATCCTGTAAATCCTATCTTGAGGATTTACCTGTATCAACTTCCTCAGAAGAATGCCATTTTTATGTTGATTTCTTTACTAAGAGTTTCCAGACCATACAGTTTGTTTAAATAGGATTTTCAAACGCTGGGAAGTTGGCTGCTCCATTTATAGACTCTAAGTAGATTCTGTTCTTGTTTTATCTGCATAGAACCCACTGAGACTAGAACACTGTTCATCATCATCTCCCTGTGCCAGAATACCTTTCACTGCAGATGGGACATTTTGAAGTATCCTTCTTCAAGAGGCAATCTCAATTCCAGTGCCATTCTTTGAATGGACAGACTTTTCCATCTTCTTTCCCTGTTGTGCAGTGTGGTTACCTCTTATTCCCTGATGATAGGGATGCTACAGAAGAGATCTAAAATTACCTTCCTATTTTTTTTGTTTTGTTTTGTTTTTTGTTTTCTGGTCTTTGGTAATCATCTTTAGAGGCTGACGAGGTCATTTGTGCATTTAAGAGGTTGTTTTTTACGTTTTCGCTAAGATTTCTGGTTATTTATATGGAGAGTTTTTTCTAGTTTTCTGAAAAGCCTTTTCACAGTGCAGGTACCAATTTAGCCCTGCCTTAAGGAAGCATTATACTGATTTTATTAGAGGTTTTCACAGACTCTGATATAACCCTCTCTCCATAATAATTTCTTTTGTAAAATAGAATATTTTTTTCCCATGCCTAAGATACTGGGCCTGCAATCAACCTACTGAGAATGATCGCTTACCAGCACAGACACAAATAGTAAGCCTACACCGGTAGAAAGTTCTCTAAGTACATACTACGATAAAATTTCTATGTAGTTCATGAACATTCAGAATTAATCAGTGATGACAGAAGTCAAAATAGTGACTACCTCTGAGTTACTGATTGAAAAGGGTTTAAGGAAAACTTCTAGAGTGCTGCAAGAGTTACATCTTGATCAAGGAGATGGCTACACAAATTGTTTACTTTTGCAAAAATTCATCAAACTGTATACTTAATATACTTCATTTACTTTATGTTATATTTCCATATATATCAATTTTAAAAACGATGTCCAACATGTCCTAGATAAGCTATACTCTGAAATTTTGGAGCTATTAGATTGAGTCCTAACCCAATTATTTTTAAAATTTTTGAATTCAGAAAATGTATAATTTCCTCAAAATCTAAGTCTCAACACTGTAAAAACTAATGATATGTTTTAAATTTGGAAATGCAAAGCCCAGAATCATTCTGAACAAGACTAATCTGGCAGCCATTATTAATCAATTAGTGCTGGAAAGTGAAAATAGCTCTGTTTGCAATGCCTGAACTGGATGAATTCAAAAAACAAACCAGTCTCATATTTTATGATTCTGAATTACTTATGGGTGAATGTAAGTATCAGCAAATTAAAGAGATAAGCTTGATGAGAAAGTAAAAATTCACTGTTGAACTTTTCAATAAAATGTCTTGATGTTCAGACATGTCATGTGTTAATTATCTGTCCTCATACGACTTTGCTCTTAACATCCAGTGTACTACTGTTTTTTTCTTCAAATTCAGTCATTTACAGGATGTTGTTTATGTGAATTTGGTCAATTCCAGTAAACTATATAAGGCTAAGAAAAAAAATTCAACAACTAACAAAGACATTGATTTACAATTTGGAATAATCTGGGGACACTGTGATCCAATCCAAGGTTTTTGCCAATTTTATCAGTATGAGTTGCTTTTCTTTAAAGATAAGCTCATAAGCTCTGTGTATCTAAATGAAGCATCACAGGTGTTATTATCTACTTAGCAGGGACAATAAAAGTATGGTAGAAAATGGCAGAAAGCAGCAGCAAAAAGAAACTGGTCTCTTTTGCTGTGTTTGGTCTGTCATATCAAATAACTTAAAAGCTTTGAAGCTTTGTTAACTATTGCTTTGAGATTAATTATTTGCTCAGATTACTTTTCAAGGGAGACCTAAATGAAGAGTCAAATTTCAGAATCAATTAACTCTGTAGTTTGTTCGTTTTAGTAAAGTTTATGACTTTCAGTTAAAAATCATGATTCCTAAAAGAAATGGTTACCAATATTTATAGATCCTAGCACTGCTTCTGCCTTCATGCATACCGTCTTTCAAAATAAAACAGTTCACTAGAAAACTGTGTTATTTTAGTAATAAATGTTTTTTCAAATTTTCTACACCATAGAATGTTGTTTTCGTTTGTGATCTTCTACAAACAGAACCTGGAAAAAAGACATGAACATTTGAGGATAATTTGGGTAGTGATCCAAGAAGCAGGAATGAAGGAACAGAGAATGAGAAAGAAAAATAAGAAAACCCAGATACAGATTTGCCATTTGGAAGACCGATTTTTAGATCTTTTAGAAATCACCACACTTTTCCCAGAGGTTGTGCAAGAAGGACAAAATTACGAACTCCATAGCAACTTAGATGGACTTAGAGTCTATAATACTGAGTGATCTATCACAGAAACAAAGAACTGAGTACCACATGTTCTCACTCATAAGCGGACCTTTAACAATTATCATAATACTATGATAAAGGAATTGGCAATAGTGAGAAACTGCCAGGGGATGGGGGATGCACACCTCATCAACAAGGGTATCTGCAAAATGAACATTTGTATACCTAACCCTGAATTGTACCCATCTTTAAAATAACAAACAGAAAGTCAAAGATCAACAACAACAACAACAAAAGATTGGCCATCAATGTACTTTCTATGAACAAAGGGAGTTCATTTTATTGGGGCTTCCACAAGAGCAGGTTGAACATCTTCCAAAACTGTCCACCTGGCGATAAAAAATGCTAACCTGGGCATTTAACCACTGGCTCTATTGCCCAATGGATAAGGGTTGTGTCTTGGGCATTAACTTGCTTGCACTTTCAGAATGAATGTATGGTGAGCACAAGAGCATCAGACAAAGACCTTGGCAAGATACAGACAGGATTTTGTTCTTGCTGGCACTGGCTGGCAGTGCAAGGTGAGTATAAACCTGCAAAATACTGCCTCCTGCAGCTGTGGTTGAAATAAGATGTGGGTTAAGAGGTGTGTCCCAAAGCACTAGAGGCATCTGGTTCACATTCATGATGACAGCAAGACCTCTTGTTAATAGGAGACAGCGTGATTCCTATTTAGTCATTAATAATTTAGACAAAAGCAAATGAATTAAATTAGGGAAACTTACATTCATTATTCAATTTTCCCAATTATTATTTTCTATAGCATTTTAAACTCATGGACTACCTTCAAAGAATCTTAACTCCTATTTTCAAAAGCTTTGTAGTGGGGCTTGGGTGTGTCTGCTTTGTGCACACTTCCCTGAAGCTTCTGATGGGTCTTACTGGATAAGAATCAGTAATGTGAAGCCATTAGGTTTGCTAATGTTGATTTGGACCTTTGCTTTTTGAGTTGTCACTCCATATTTCAAGGATTTGGGGTATCTTCTAACTCAGGAAATGCTAACAGGATGTTCAGTAAATGTGTTTATATGAAGAATAAGAAAACAAACAAAAAACACATTGTATAAATTTCATGGGTTACCTAATCCTTCTCCCAGTTTTCTACTTTGCTGGATAAAATGTCTTTGCTGGATAAAATGTAATTAATGGCATTTTTGCTGTATGTGTTTATACATATCTCTCTCTATATATATATTACACACATTCAGTCATGTATGAATACACACAGATCCAAAGAAATAAACACATCCTTATATGCTATAATAAGCAAAGGTCTTTTCAATCAATTCTCCTCAGATTGTCTAGACCAGCAACACTGGCATAATCAAAGAACTTGTTAGATGAGCAAACTCTCAGAACCAATTTAAAACTTACTAAATCAGAAATTATGGAGATGTGTCCCAGAAATCTGTGTTTTAATAAGCACTCCAGATGAATTTTCCATCCACAAAAATTGGCTAATCACTGTAGTAGATGAATAAAGCTTCAAAACTGCATGAGAATTTATATCTCAATTAACTTAGAGCAGTGGTCCCCAGCCTTTTTGGCATTGGGGACCAGTTTCGTACAGGGATAGGGAGTGTCAACAGGCACTAACTTCTCATCAGGAGGGCCCAACCTACATCCTTCGCGTGCGCAGTTCAGAGTAAGGTTTGTGCTCCTATGAGAATCTAATACCACCATGATCTTACAGGAAGCTAAGCTTCGCTTGCCTGTCGCTCACCTTCTGGTATGTACCCAGTTTTGTTTTGTTTTTTTTTTGAGTTGGAATCTCACTCCCTCGCCCAGACTGGAGTGCAGTGGCCGCTCCCGGCCACCGCAGTCTCGACCTGCTGGGCTCCAGCGATCCTTCCGCCTCAGCCTTCCAAGTAGCTGGAACTACAGGCGAGCGCTACCACGCCCAGCTGATTTTTTGATTTATTGTAGAGATGAGGTCTCGCCATGTTGCTCAGGCTGGTCTCAAACCTCTAGGCTCAGGCAATCCTCTTGCCTCCGCCTCCCAAATTGCTGGGATTGCAGGCATGAGCCACCATGCCTGGCCTAAGTTGATTCTTAAAGACAAACAGGGGTTTGCTGGGTGGAGAAAGGGAGGGAAGGGGATCCCGGCAGAAGGAAGGAGCCAAGGAGTTGCAACTACACTCTTTGGATCAGCAATTCTCAACTAGGGGTGGCTTTGCCCCTCATGGGGACATGGATGTTGTCTGGAGATATTATTAGTTGTCATAACTGAGCAGGGGCTGCTGGCATCTAGCTGGTAGAGACCAGTGATGCCACAAAACACCCTGCAAGGCCCATAACAGCTCCCCACAGAAAGGATGACCTGGTGCCAACAGTCCCAAGGCTGAGAAAACTTGCCCTACACCCTAGGGAGTCACGAAAAGCTTGTGAGCACGACCACCACATGACCATCCATTTGGCATCTTCTTTTTTTTTTTTTTGAGTTGGAGTCTCACTCTGTCACCCAGACTGGAATGCAGTGGCCGCTCCTGCCCACCGCAGTCTCGACCTGCTGGGCTCCAGCGATCCTTCCGCCTCAGCCTTCCAAGTAGCTGGAACTACAGGCGAGCGCTACCACGCCCGCCTGATTTTTTGATTTATTGTAGAGATGAGGTCTCGCCAAGTTGCCCAGGCAGGTCTCGAACCCACGGGTTCAGGCAATCCACTCACCTCGGCCTCCCAAGGCGCGGGATTACAGGCTGAGCCACCGAGCCCGGCTTGTACCCAGTTCTTAACAGGCGTGGATCGGTACCGGTGGGTGAATTGGGGACCCCTGACTTGGACGACTAGACGACCTTAATTGCAATATCAGAGGCAGCCTGATGCCACAGGTCCTTTTTCAGTCTTTCCAAGAAAAGTCCTGTGAAGGAATTGGGGATGGGTTAGGACATAGACAAGAAGCCTGAAAATAAGGAAAAAAGTGAAGAGACTTCAGCAGTATAAAAGAAGTCATGCCAACTCTTTCTGTTGTTGCTTATTCTGGCCTTCAACTCATGAGCTCCAGCAATCCTCTCACCTCAGCCTCTTGAGTAGCTAGGGCTAGAGGTGCCTGCCATTTCCAGCACCATTTTTAATGAACAAATAGAATCCCATTGGACACCAGCTGGTCTCCTTTATTACCATGATGTCCCTTGCTAAAACCAGTGAGGGTCTGGTTAAGAACTAGTGAACTATACATTGCTGGTGGGCAGAAGAGCCCTAACTTATCCTTCATTCTATATATTCCATGTGGAAAAACCAAGGCGTCCATCTAAAGCAGGAACCATCAGTTGGCAGTCCTGGAAGAAATCCCAGGCAATTGGGGGCAGTTTGACTTCAACTTAATTACCAACAAACTCATTGCTAGAGTTTAGGCACTGTTTCAGTTCTTCTTACCATGTGTTGGCTGGAATTCCCTCATTACCCTCACTCTGATTGGAATCTACCTCCTCTGTTTTGCATCTCATCAACCCCACTGGCTTCTATTATGCTCCCAGCATTAGCTTGTACCCACTGGAGTTTGCAAAGCCACCCTTACCTGGCCTAGGACTGAACTGCCAAGGCCGTGTTTGGGCTCAGTCTCTGATTGCGTAGCCAAAGCCCCTTGCCCACTTTCACACCCAGCACGTCTCAAAGACAATTTCTTTAGAGAGAAATATTTTACCTTCTGTTGGGTATTTTATGGACAGAAGGGATGATAAGGAGCCAGTTATTAATAGTTTGTCTTTTAGATTTTTCTACCTTATTTTTTATCATTCTCTCTTAGGGCAGCGCACATTTATCTGGTAATTCATAATAGGGTGAACAGTTGTAAAGTAAAAACATTGGGGCAGTGTCTTCCAGTTGCTATCTGGCAACATGGCCAACTCATACCACAGCCAGGACTGGACTTTCCTGAAAAGCCACAAAATGTAACCTTCTGTGTTTGTGCTCAACCTTTCTTCTTTCCGTAAGAGTGTCAATTGTTCACATCAGGAATTTCAGCTAAATAATAAAACCAAGCAATCAAATGAAATTCCAATAAAGAGAGCACTTATTTTACACATTCTTGGGATAGTTAGTTAAAAGAGGGTACTAGTTAACTGAGATGGATTGCTAAATGACGGCAAGAAAAAGTGAAGTGGGAATATGTCTGTAATGTTTGAAGTCAAAGTTGGGATTGTTGGTAGTTCTTTTTTTAAGATTGGGTTGTTTCATATAAGCATGTTTTGTTTTATTGTATTTTCATTGAAAATTAATGTGTGAACACATAAATGCTTTTTTAAATTTGAAATTATCTTTGGATAGATAGGTGCTTTTCAAATTTCACATAGTCTTAAATATAGATTAATGTAGGATCTAAATGAATGATGTTTATGTCACTCTATAAAATTCCAACTCCTAAAAATGCGTTAATTGCATATGGTGATTACTTGCATATTTCTTAGAAAATAATGTTCTGTTACCTCTCTATACTTTGCATATGGGCTTATTAATAATATATAAACATTATAGTGAAATTGTTATTCTGAATACATTAAACTGAAACTGAAACAATCAGAGTAATAAGATTTTTTTCAACTGTTGCAGTAAAGTTAAAATTTAGATGCCTAATCTGATAACCATTATTGAATTTATATCTCACTTATGCTTTTACTTATAAAAGGAACAGCATATAGTATTTTCAGTTTTTTTATTTTAATACACTTTGCAAAAATAATGTTTGTAGGCACTTTTCTTAAGATATCAATCCTTCATTAAATTATTGAGACACACTTAGATAATATAAAGAGCCTATCAGAGATGTAGCCAGTGCTCAGAAATGTCCAGTATAGTATAGTTTATAACTGGAAACCTAAATGTTTAAATGGAGATTGGTTAAATACAGTGTGGTTTATCTAGATGATAAAGTTTTCTATATAAATTAAAATTATGTTTTAAAAAATATATGATATCTAGGTAATTGTGACCACATATAAACAAATCAGCATGAAATGATATTTACTTTGTAAAATACCAACATAAACAAGCAATTACCATAGGTTGGAACACATATTAATTAAAGTATTTAAATTTCATCCTTTTACTTTCTTATATTTTTGTAATTTTCCATAAAAATAATAATTATTTCAAAAGACGAGTCTGCTGAGCAACTCTATATAAAATTGAACTTAGATATTAAAATCTGACTCTACCTACTAAAATTGTCTGTACCCGTATTGCCTAGGGCATACTGAGGATCTAAAAAAGAAAAAAAAAATGATATCTTGTTGCTGGTCCAGCATGTACAAAGCTTGGATGTAGTCACTCCATCCTAACAGCAAGATAAACAGATAAAAACAACTAAAACACCAACAACTCTTCTTAGAGCTATAAACTAAGTCAAGTTCCATGGCAAACCATCAACTTAAAAATCTAAAAAACCCAATGGCAAACACAGAGAATCACAACTTACTAAAGCAGAAACCCATGAGTAGCAACTTCTATAGAAACCATGCAGGGATAGGAAAATCTGAGATGTAATTGACAGTTGCTTGAGGCTTAGTGTAGACAACTCTGAGAGTTAAAAGCTCCAGGGGAAACCAAGTCTTACAGGGGTCTCACACTTTTTGTTAGTTTTTCCTCCAGGAGCTCTACCAGATCCTTGCTGTGAATATCAGAGAAAAACCTCCTATTGATTCTAGCAGGAAGAGGGAACAAAGAACCATCTTGAAATATACCAGAACATTCTGTTGTTCCTAACAAAGTCTGTCTGCTGGGGATTTATTAGAAGCTAAATTATTCAGGGAGAGGAAAATATCCTGCTCCAGCTGTTCTAATCTTTTACGTGAAGCAGGAAAAACACCAAACTCCAGCACACTCTAGCCATCTTGTTGCACTACGAAGGGGGCATACTGAAGTTCACAATCCAGTATACAGGCTCACTAAAAGTTTGAGACGTGATCATAATACTATAGAACACTTTCCCTCTCCCCACACCTAACCATCACATACACATACTAAAGACTCATTTATAGTAGTTCTCAATACATCACATCTGGTTATCAAGAAAAAAAATTACAAGACATACTAAAAGGCAGAAAACACTGAAAGAGCAAGCACTGAAACCAAATTCAGATATAGTAAGGATGTTGGAATTCTCAGCTTGGGAATTAAAACAAATATGATTAATATAGTAAGGCTCTATTGGATTAAATAAATAAGCAACATGAATGAACAAATAGGCAGTTTAAGTAGAAAGGCAGAACTTCTGAGAAAAACACATAAACAGAAACAAAATCTAGATATTAAAAATACCATGACAGAAATAAAGAATGCTCTTGATGGGCATGGGCTCATTAGTAGACTGGGCACACCTGAGTAAAGTGGAGCTTTAGGATAGCTCAACAGAAACCTTCAAAATTGAAATATAAAGAGGAAAAAAAAAGACTGAAAAAATTCCCACAACAGAGTGTCCTATAACAGCGAGATATCTACAAAAGGTATAACATATCTGTAAAGAAAATACTGGAAGTAAAAGAAAAGAGAAAGAAATGGAAAACAACAGCAACAACAACAATAAAACACTGGAGAACAAAAGAGTATAGATGAAATAAAACTATTTTTCTTATTAGCTGCTCCAACAAATAGAAGCTTTTTCAAAACACAAAACTATAGAACTCCTAAAAGTCATCTTATGAAAAAATCTACATGACCTAGGATTTGGCTATGACTTTTTAAATACAATACCAAGGGCATGAACCATGGAAAATGAATTGATAGACTGAATTTTATTAAAATTAAACATTTCTGCTCTGTGAATGATATTGCAAAGAGAATAAAAGTTAAAATTTGGTAAAAGAAAAATTTGCAAAAGACATATATGACAAAAGATTGTTATTTAAAATATACAAAGAGCTCTTTAAACTCAACAATAAGAAAACAAGCTATACCATTAAAAATGGGCCAAACATCAAAACCAACACTTCACCAAATAAAATATACAGATGGCAACTAAGCATATGAAAAGATGCTCAATATCATATGGCATTATGGAAGTGCAAATTAAAATAAAAATGAGATACTACTATTTACCTATTAGAGTGGTCTAAGTCCAGAGCACAGATAATGCCAAATGCTGACAAGAATGTGAATCAACAGGAACCCTTATTCATTGGTGGTGGGAATGCAAAGAGGTATAGCTACCTTGGAAGACAGATTAGCTGTTTCATATAAAACTAAACATACTCTTACCATATGATTCAATAATCACATTCCTTGGAATTTGCTCAAAGGAGTTGAAAATTTATGTCTACACAAAAACATACATATAGATAGTCACTGCAACTTTATTCATCATGCCAAACTTAGAAGCAACCAATATGGCCTTTAGTAGGTGAATGAATAAATAAACTGGAGTATATCCAGACAATGGAATATTAATCACTACAAAAAAAGAAAGGAACTATCAAGCCATAAGAAAACATGGAGGAAACTTAAATGCATATTACTAAGTGAAAGAAGTCTGTCTGAAAATGCTACATACTGTATGTTTCTGAAAAAAGCAAAACTATGGAGACAGCAAAAGGATCAGTGACTGCCAGGGATTGGGTGGATAGGATGAATCAGTGGAGCTCAGAAGATTTTTAAAGCATTGAAAATACTCAGAATAACACTGTAATGGGAGATACGTGCTGTCATACATTTTTTTCAAGCTCATAAACACCAAAAATGAATCCTATTATAAACTATGAACTTTGGGTGATAATGATGTATCAATCTAGGCTCATCAGTTGTAGTAGAGTTAGCACTCTGATGGGGGATGTTGATTATGGAAGAACCTGTGAATTGGTAGGGGAAGGGGATTTACGGGAAGGTTTTGTACCTTCTGTTCAATTTGCTTTGGACATAAAGCCACTTCAGAAATAAAGTCTGTATTTTTAAACAAGGATTGAAATTATCAGAGAATTGGTAGTTTAAATGACCCAGACATTATCTGCAAAATCAAATGACAAATGCTAAAAACTTACATTTTCATACTACAGTGTCTACCATTGTAGGCAACCCCTATAGATTGTGTCTAAATCAGCCTCTCTTGTCATTTCTGATAATTTAAAATAGTAAAAAGCCAGGTGTTTTTTCCTGCTCATAGGAGAGTTTGCTAATAAATTTGTGATTTTTAAAATTAATTTTTCCTCAATATATTGAGAACATTTTATCCAATGACTGGAAGGAACACCATGGAAGATACATTTTCATGATCCAGGAGGCTGTACTCTCACTGTATAATTTATGTCTCACCACATCACTGGTGAATGCAGAAAACAGACTATTTTGTTTTTAATGGAAAAGTCCATGCCAACTGAAATCATCTTAGAACAAAGTGGGAAGCATGATACCATAGTTGTTCAGAGTAAGTACTTCTGTTTCATCCTTTATTTGCTACATCATCAGAGGCATACCCACCTATCCATTCATGTGTCCGTTTTCAACAAATATATTATGACTGCTTGTGAGGCACTATAGCACAGTGATTATGAGTATGGTACTGAACTACACCTGCTAGGTTCAAGTCTGTTCTAGAAAACATATTACTGTGTAAGTTTGAGCTAGTTACTCATCCTCTCCTTGCCTTCATTTTCTCATTTGTAAATGAGAATAAAATAATAATTCTTCTCTCATAGGGTTGCTGTGATATGGACGTTATCATATATATGTATCATATATATATGCATAATGTATATGTACAGGTAGATAGTTGCATAGATAAGTACGGGTGCTGCCAAAAAAATGTATACTCATTTTGAGAGACGTTAAGAGATGTTTGCCAGAATCAGAAGTGCCTGGACACTGAAGGTAACCACTTGGAGCACCTGTTATAATTCCATAAGTCAAATGTGACTTGTTTTCACCTTACTGAGCATTACAATTTTAGCACAGTTTTTCCTTTCTATGTACACATTTTTTGGCACCCTCTGTAGATGACAGTGCCTAATAGCATACAGTAAGTACAATAAAAGTGACTGCTTGTGTCACTTTTCTATGTCTTTTTTTATCTGTAAAATGGAAATACTAAAATTACCCACCTTTTATTGTTTCTCAAATCTTGGTACAGTGCTTGGCAAATTGCAAGAGCCCAATGGATTTATATAGCATCAATGTTTCATCATAACTTTACTTTATTTGTAAAAGCAATGGAAATAAGGAATTTCTAAAGATGGTTGACACGCTAAGATTTCTAACTTACTGCCTGAAGCTTGGCTTATCAACAAAGTATGTTTTATTGCTGAGAGTTGATGAAGAGAACTCAGGCATAGGAGCTTCAGCATCTTAATGATGTGTTTGGACATAAGGAGTCTACTGTAGAATATTTTCATGGAGCTTTCTTCATGTCTGAAAAATGACATATCCTCAAGACTTAAAAAATACTCTTTTCTTTTGAAAATAACAATAAACTAGAAAGGCATGGAGTTTTCTTTGCAGAATCATTTGTTCTTATGAGGATAGTGGCTTCAAATGGACACTGATACTTCTCACTCTTCTGTTCCACTTCCGTTTCCCAGGGGGAGAGAGGAGGAAGTAGTCAGGTAGGTGAGGAGCACCTCAAACTGAGGACCTTGCATCAAAAGCTGTGTTACTTTCAGGACAGAATGATTGCTTCTAGATCCAGAACCCAGCCTTCGCTGTGGTGGGGACATCTCTGAGCCAAGACACATGCTTCGGAAAAGAACTGAAACCCTATAGATTCCTTTCAATTTCCCTTTACTTTCTTTAAGTATACATGCATGCTCAGATATACATGCATGCTCCCCTTACTTTCTTTAGGTATACATGCATGCTCAGAGATGGTGGGAAACAACCCATGCAGGTACCCTGCCACAAGCCAGGTATAATCCTAGGTATGTTGTTTTTGTTGCCATATGTAGGTTATCACATTTGATCTCCATATCAAACCATATACAGACAAGAAGACTGGGTTTTAGAGAGAAAACTAATGATAAAGTCAAGAATTCAAACCCGGAAGCATCAATGTGAATTCCCAGGTGTCTCAGAGTTGTTCCAATAGACCTATGCTTATCCTAGATCAGTGACATAGTATGTGACCTTGAGCAAAACACCCAGCCTCTGTGAACCTAAGTATTTTTTTTTTGAGTCAGTCTCACTCTGTCACCCAGGCTGGAATGCATTGGCATGCTGCTCACGGCTACCGCAGCCTCGACCTTCTGGGCTCAGGCGATCCATCTCCCTCAGGCTTTCAAGTAGCTGGAATTATAGGCATGCGCCACCATGTCCAGCTAATTTTTTTTATTTTATTGTAGAGACGAGGTCTCACCATGTTGCCCAGGCTGGTCTGATACCCATGGGCTCAGGTAATCCTCTTGCCTCTGCCTCCCAAAGTGCTGGGATTATAGGCGTGAACTATCGCGTCTAGTTTAACCTAAGTTTTTTTTTAGTGTCACAGCACAATGTCTATTTTGCTTATCAGATATGGTTATTATAAATACCATGGTCTTCAATGAGTATCTCTGATACTTAATTGGGACAACGATTTTTTTTCTTTTTAAAAACTATAATTTTAATTTATTTTATTTTAGATTTAGGAGAAGAAGTGCAGGCACATATTGGGTAGTGGTTGAGATTTGTTACATGCACATATTGGGCAGTGGTTGAGATTGGACTTCGGGTAACCCTGTCCCCAGATAGTAAATGTTATATCTCATAGGCAACTTCTAAATTATAACCTCTCTCCCCTGCTTTTATTGTCCCTGGTGTCTATTTTCATCTTTGTGACCACTTAGCTTCTACTCATAAGTAAGAACATGTGGTGTTTGGTTTTGCTTCTGAGTCAGTTCACTTAGGACGATGATCTCCAGCTCCATTCATGTTGCTGGAAAGGACATTATTTTGTTCTTTTTAATGATCATGTAGTCTTCCATAGTGTATATATACAATGTTTTTTAATCCAGTCTACTGTTGTTGGGCACATAGGTTGGTTCCATGATTTTAATACTGTGAATAGTGCTGCAATGAACACACGAGTACAAGCATCTTTTTTATATAATGATTTATTTTCCTTTGGGTAGATACCTAGTAGTGGGATAGCTTGGTCAAATGATAAGTCTATTTTTAGTTGTCTGAGAAATCTCTATACTGTTTTCCATAGAGATTGAACTAGTTTAAAATCGCACCTACAGTGTTTGAGCATTCCTTTTTCTCAGACATATTATCTTACACCAGTCAGAAGGACTATTATTAAAAAGGCACAAGGCAACTACTTTTTTACATGTGGATTTTAATTGTCTTGGATTAGCTCAGGGTCTAAAGTTCCTGTTGCTCTGCCAGTGACTGGCATTTGTCAAGGGTTTTTTGTGTGTTTCGGGGTCTTCTTCAGGAGAGTATATATCTTCACAAACAAGGGGAAGCAGATTTTGTTCCATTATTGTTTTCTCAAATTTTACACCTGGGTTAAAGTCAGTTTAACCCAAGACAAAGGAAAGAAATCCTCTACCATGATGCCAACACCTCTGGTCCAGCTTCCCTTAACATTTAACTCTACTTTCAGAGATCTACCATCTCAATGTGCCACTGTCACATAGGACCCCACAGCCCCTGTCCATTTGTCTTAGATTCCCTTAAACAACAGGTGCATGCAAAACTGAGAGATGATTTTATTGCCTCTTGATGACGTGACTGCAGCTGTTGGTATATAAATAAACTGGAGGCCACTCAGGGCATTTTGTATCTACAAAGAAAAAATGTCGAATTTTTTTTTTTTAGCTTTTTAAAAACACTAGGAGACTGTAAAAACTTCCTCTGCAACTGATTTTAGCATCTTAACAAACACTTGAAAGCAGTAGTTTCTTTGTAAATATCATGTGACTATTTGAGGAGGCGTAAACTAAACTTAGGACCTGTTTATATAGGTTGAATCAAGGTAGTCAACTTTCTTTTGCATCTCTGTGAATTTCACTCTAATAGCTTGTGTTTTTCTGAATTTCTTCCTTTTTTACTCACTAACTTTTGCACCATGTAACATTAAGATATAACAATTATTAAGAGGTTGGTTCACTTGCAGGCAAAGGAAATTCTAAGACTTTTCAGTACTACAAACAAAATACTTCTCTTTTACATTACATGGGGTGGGACAAGAAAATACTTTATTCACAGAAAATTGTATGTAAGCATTACCAAGATTTTTCTTGTTCTCAGTGTGGGTGTGTGTTTGTGTGTGTTTCTTTCCCTTCCCTATTGCTGAAATTGTGAAGTTTAACTTGGTTGTGCATTCTCTACTCTGTAACTAACAGGAAAATTAGCTGTGACTCTGAGGAGCTATTCAAGACTGGATACAACAATGGAGTATTACATTCTGCCCCCATCCAATCTTTGAGGATGGAAGGAAATGAATTTTAAGTAACTCTTTCAATAACTTCTTTCAACACATGTTTAATAGTACATGTCCTTTAACCAAAGAACACAGATGGTACAATGAAGTCTTAATTAGATTTCACGTTCGATGCAATTAGTTACTATTGCAAATGTAAAATCTACAATTAGAGCATTAAGAAATAACTTTAAGTCCATCGAGTCACTTTAATTTGTTAGGTCACTGGCCTTTGTGGATTGTAGTTGTGCATATAACAGCTCAAGGTAAAAGTGATATGAATTCATATTTAAAGCATATGTCATTAGTTGAAATTGTGTCTGATTTGCAGGTTCAAAAGCAGACTTTCTCAAATTCTCTGTGTAAGAAAACATGAATATAGATAATATATCACCAACACTGATTGAAAACCTATTTCCAGAATTTGGACGGAATTTATTCTAATAATTAGGACAGGTTAGCTGGATTAGAAATTAAACATAGCCTCAGATGTATCTGATATGCATTTGATAAATAACTAGACTTTTCTTCATAAAAGATAGTTTGAAAGCTTGGTGGGTGGTGGTGCCGGAGTTGGGATGAAAACTGGCATCTCTCCCACTATTTTGCCTTGATCAAAAAATAAAGTAAATGATGAAAAATAACATGCCAAGCTAGGTCTCTCTTGGACATATAACGTTTTTTGGACTGTCTGAATGAACATTGTTTATTCCCTTTGCCTCAATTGTGCCTCCCACTTCCATATTTCTTACTTACTTTTACTTTTATTTGGGTTTCTTATTGAAAGCAAGAATCAGAGAAACAAAATAGCTTAAGAGATAGGGCAGAGATGGTCAGACAGGCAGGCACTGAATCTTGGTAAGTTTTAGCTCCTACAATTAAAGTAGGAGGCAATGACAAAGAAGACTTATTAGGATATGCCAGGTACAGTGAAAGTACATGCATTGTATTACTTCAGAGAATAGAGAAATGAGGAGTGGAAACAGAAAATTATTTTATATCGGGCAATTGAAGACGATGTAATAAGAAATGTAGAATACATTTCTGGTGACATGATCCTAATTTGCTGACAGTGGTGGGAGCCTTGGTTACTATGATTAAAGAAGTTCTGAACAATCTTAGTAGGAAGAGTTAGTTGTGTGATAAAATATCAGTGTATATCATGGGAGAAGGAGGGGTGATTTGGTGTAAAGTTCCACATATTTAAAAATAACCTAAATATCCACTCATAAAATTTGATTATTTAAATCACTGTATATACATTCTGAAGATTGATTTTGTTGGTCCGTTTGACTGGGTCATGGGATGTCAAGATATTTGGACAAACATCATTCCTCATGTTTCTGTGACAGTGGTTTTGGTTGAAATTAACATTTAAATAGGTGACACTGAGTAGAGCTGATTGTCCTTTATAATGTGAATGTGCTTCATCCAGTCAGTTTGTGGCTTGATTAGAAAAAAAACGTTGACTCACCCTCAACTAAGTGAGAATTCCCCAGCTGACTGTCTTCTGATTTCATGGGTAACATAGCCTCTTCTTGTCTGACGGACTTCAAACGAGCATCAACTCTTTCTGGTCCCACCACAGATTTTAAACTTAGCAGCTTCCATAATCTCATAAACCAGTTCCTTATATGAATCTATATCTGTATCTATACATGCATTCTATTGTTCCTGTTTCCTCTGGAGAACACTGACTAATATGCACATTAGTGAAGCACCATATTAATCTTAAAATAACATTGTAAAGAATATTTTAGCTCAGAATATGTTGATGTAAAGTAAAATGGATGAAAGCATCTATATATAACATTATTGCATTATGTAATAGGAATACATAAATATTAAGAGTGCTCAAAAAGAATATAGCAAATATTAATAGTGGTCATCTGTGGGTGTTAGGATTATTGGATAACTGTATCTTTTTAAAAATTGTCTGGATTTCTAAATTCTCTATAATAAATATCCACTGTTTCTTAATCAGTAGGAAAAATGTCATTATTTAACAAAAATGTAAGCAGCTTAAAAGACAAGTTTCATGGTTAAAATTGTGCTGCTTGCAAGGAAGAATAAAGAGTAATTCAGTTCCCATGAGAACAAAAACAAAGCATATGTCAAAGAACTGAAGAAACAATTTCTTTCAGCAGGTATCCTACCTGAGCAGATGGTATTTAAGAAAGAAATCACTCCATCTTAATGGAAGGCAAAGATAAAATTTCCCCAAAGTTGACATTAAAAATAGATGATACTTGGGCACATCCCATGTCTTTTTCCAAGAACAATCTTCTCTCTACATATTTGTAGCTGTTCTTTTTTCAGAGATTTGTTTCCAGGAGACTAGCCATCCCCAATCTCCAGTTCTTGTTGCTGGGACACACACACACACACACACACACACACACACACACAAATCAGAGAAAAATAATTTCATATTTCTTACTGTGGGGTTATTTACTGTTTTTATTATGTATTAGTAAAATATGGTTTAGAGTACAATGAATATTGCTCCCTAAGCCTGTTTTTTTTTTTTTTCTTTTTGTTTCCCATTTAATTAACATAATTTATCAAAATATTAACTTAATGCATTCATATATATATGTCATGTATATATAAATATGTATATGCATATTAAGGGGAACCCTAATAAAACCGGAATTACTTTTTGAAGGGTGACTCCCTTGTAGTACAGGCTTTCCCCACTACGTAAGTGTTCTAGGTGCCCATTGGCATCAGTGTATCAGTTAGCATTGTTGGGAGAGCTTGCGTTCAACATCAGTAAGTTTTTTTTTTTGAGATTCTTTCAACCCCTTTGCCCATTTCAGGATCTGTGATTTACAAGTGCACCTGCTCACACTTCATTCAGTCCTTAGCAGTTTGTTGTTGTTGTTGTTTAAAACAAAATTGGCATGACTCTATGCCCACCCATCTCACATGTAGAAGAGGTGAAACAAAAAATGGCAGAAGCACTAAAAGATATCAATATTGACAGGTTCAGAACCTGTTTTGAGCAGTGGAAAAAGCAACTCAGTAGGTGTATTGCATCAAATGGAGAGTACTTTGAGAGTGACTGAAGTTTGACCTAGTAGAATACATGCAAAATTTTTTATAAATAAATTCTAAGTTTTTGGGGGGTTGTGTGTGTGTGTACACAAACACTCCTATATATGTTTTAATTTTTTATCTTGTCTTACCTGCAAACTTCCTTTTTCTGAACCTATGATGGTAGCTGTATGATTTTTTTCTCCTTTGCTTCTTAATCTCTTGATTAAGAGACTATGTGTACTTATATTTGCTTTTAAAAGTCCATCACAGGCTTATAGATTGCTGTGTATTTTGTCTGTTTCTTCATAATTTGAGAAATAATAAGTCAATAAGCCATTGTTCCATCCTCCTTTTTTTCTTTCTCCACATGTTCCATTTCATTTTCATTTTTTGGATATCTGGATTCTGGAAGCTGAGTCACTTGATGATGGACTAACGTAAGTTTCCAGTTGTAAATTTGGAATGACAATTAAAGCTGTTTAGGGATTTTGTGAGTGTGAAGCAGGTAGTAAAGTCAATCATTAGAAGAGTGTTGGTGCTGGAAAACTTTTAACACATATATATTTCCGTCCCCTCTCTGACAGAGAAAATATCTTACTTATTTTTATTTTGTTTCCCACTGTCTTTTTGTCTTTGTGTGTGTATGTGGCTTCTGTTTCTTTCTATTTTGTTCTTTTCTTTTTCACTTCCTTCATATACTCCATATTCTTTCTTTTCCTTTTTTGTGCTTTGCATGCAGATTAGAAAAAGGGCACAAAATTACCAGATCACTATCAAGAACCAGGGTTGGCTCCCAGTTAATCATCCTGCTTAAGTCACAGAAATGCCTCATGTATAACAATTGCAACTGAAGGCTGAGCTCATTAAGTGAGAAAAGAAAAGCTTGGTTGGAGGAAGGTTACAGCAAAAGCTTAGGAATCTGGCCAACTGGGGTCAATACCAATACTATTTACAATTACCTATATGACCCTAGGTAAGTTTCTTAACATTTCTATACCCCAGTTTCTTTATCTGTAAAATTGAAACAATAATAGTTTCTTTTACAGTAAGCAGGAGCTTTAAATGAGTGAAAATATGTGACTAAATCAAATGAAATTATTGTTTCTGTGGATGTTTTAGCTTAATACAAGCCTCTCTTACAACTCACTCTACAAAACTATTCATGTTATTATTATAATCATGTAAGAAACAACAACAACAAAGTAAAAAGTCTTGTTTAGGATATAAATAGTGTCTGAATGAATCTGGGGCCTTGAGTATTTTATTGTAAAGGGGGTGTGCAGTGGCTGAATAGTGTCCCTCCCTTCCCAAAAGATATGTCCAGATCCACCTCCTAATCCCTGAAACCCGTGGGAATTATCTTATTGGGAAAAGGAACTTTTGCAATGCAGCTAAATTAAAAATCTTGAGATGGGGAAATTATCCTGGATTATATGAGTATTCTATAAATTCAATGACAAATGTCCTTATATGAGTAAAGCCAGGAAAGATTTGGTAAACAGAAGTGTAAGAGACAATGTGACCTTGGAGGAGAGGTTGGAATCAAGAGTCAAAAATGGAGAAATGTCAAAAGTCACTAGATATTTTAAAAAAGGCAAGAAATAGATTCCCCTCTACATTTCCAGAGGGAGCTCAGCCTTGTAGACACCTTGATTCAGGCCAGGTGATACTGAATTTGAATTTCTGGCCTCCAGAACTGTGAGAAAATAAATTTCTGTTGTTTTAAGCCACTGAATTTGTGGTAATTTGTTACAGAAGCCTTAGGAAAGCAATACAGGTATAACTAAATACTGTGGCTGGGAGTCGGACAATTCAGAGAAGACATGTTCCCATTCTGATGTTCTAATCCCTTGGAACCCATCAAATCTTAGTTTCAATTTCAGGGACCCAATTGGCTGCTGCATCAAACTTTCAGGAAAGTCTGTGAGATTGAAAACTGGTATTCTCCTAAATGCCTGCAAATATAATGATATATGGATATCCCTCCCTGCCTGCCAGAAGAAGACAGTGTCTGCATGCTCTGTGTGCTGCACAACTCACACCAAATAATAATAATAATGATTAATATTACTGAATGATGAAATCCAAAGACATTTCTACAAATACTCCCTTATTCTCTCTGCATCTACTGGAAGTGTTTTCAGCCAAGCAATCCTATTCAGTTATTCTTCCATTGCAAACTAATTATTACAAATGAGTTCATATTTTAAAAACAAGTAAGTTCTGATACAGGTAAGGTTTTATGCTGATGCAACCAGATTCCTTTGTCTATTGTTCAAGTTTATCATACCTTAAAAATTTCCATTTTTGACACACTAAAGACCTAAAAGTATGCACCCCGTATTTTAACCCATATGTCAGGAGTGAGAATTTAACCAGAATTTCCTCCTACTTCCTCCTTCTTCTTCATTTTTTCCACTTTGAAAGAAAGCATGGATTAACATTTATTCTGATGTTTCACAAAAACGTGAACTTTTAAAAATTATACTGTCGTTCTATTAAAACCTCCCCCAAACTAGTTATAAAGTAAATTTTTTTTTATATATTTAAAAACCACAGATGCTGGTGGGATCACTGTCCCTTTGTCACATAAGCACTCATGGTTAGACCTGCCCCTTTGCTATATTGTGTTAATAAGCCGTGTATATGCCTGGGTAGTTGTGGAAATTCCCTTTGTCACATTGACCTCTACCGGATGGAATGTCACATCAGCCCAGCTCAGACTGAAAACTTTCTCCTATTGCCTAAGGCGTCAGTCTAAAACCCCAGTCAGAAAGCAGACAGGAAATAAAAGGGTAGAGGAAAACACAAGGAAGAAGGGAGGCAATCAAAGAAAATAAACGGAGATAATGAAGGACAAGATGATTATAGGGAAGCAAAGGAAAAAGAGAGGGAAAATGTAATAGAAAAAGATTTGAAATGTTGAGAAAGCAAGCTTACAACTTCAACAATCTTTAGCGATCTCTACCAGTTCCAAAGAGGACACAAGCAATTTGGTAGCTGTCTAAACAATTTGATCACTTGACTGATTGCAGATCATTTTAATTAATTATTTATTTATTTTTATTTTCTTGAATTACCAAGGATGACTGTTTCCACTGATCAAATATATGGACACTTTTAAATCTGCATTTGGAAAGTCTTCATTTCACTTAGGGCTCTTCAGGCTCAGCCTAGTAGAGAACCAGCAAAACAAAGCCAACTATTTCAGCAAAGTGAGCTATGCACAACTATTATGGGACTGATGATCAAAGTCAGGTATTTGATGATAGGTCTGAGAACTGTACTATGCAAAACCTAACAATATCATACAAAGGTATCTTCTTCCTACCCTTTCAGAATAGAAAGATGTGAAATTTCCCTTTTTTTCGTAACAGTCAGTTCCTCTTTCAGTGACAAAAGGACCCTTTTTAAACTTTTGACCTTTATACCACTCATAAATGTGGTGGGGTTTGTGGTGCTGTGCAGGAATCAGCCCTAGGAATAAGGAAAGCATCGATTCTGCTAGTAACCCCAAATTCCCTGTCCTACTTACTACAGAAACTAGCAAGGCCCTCCCTTCCTACTTTTCTTTTTTTCTTATCAAAAGAACCTGCCCAAGAGGGCATTTTTTCAGGCATGTTTAAAAAAAAATACAGAAAAAAAAAATTCTCCATCCATCACTTTCTTTTGTCTTTCTTCATTTCTCCTTTCTGTTTTTTTTTTAAACCTCAGCATTCTACCTTTGAGAAAGGTATGCTCCATAATGCAGCTTGACTGAAATTATGACCCTGCTGCACTATTTCTTTGAGCTGCTATTTTCCCTGCCTGTTCCAGCTGCTGAGCACAATTGCTACAGCTCAATTATTAAAGAGATACTAAAAATAGCCCAGTGCAAGGCTGTTGACAAAGAAAAATCATTCAAACACAGCAAGAGACACAACCTGGGCAGACAGCTTTCACTGTTATTAGATCCTTAATTCTCCCACCCCCCCACCCGCCCCTTATGCTTTGCTTTTTTTTTTTTCTTTCAGCAATAATAAAGTAATAGGCAGCTTAAAAGGTCCCTTTTTTTGTACCCACAGGAATTTGCATAAGCTGATGGCTGCTTTGCCATTGCAATGACTCCTTACTAAAAAAGCAGTCTTGCCTTAGGAGGCACGTTGCAAAGCTGCATGCAGAGGAATTTACAAATGATTCTTTTCTTTGCAGGTGGTGCGTGAGTCCCATTCACTGAGAACTGCCAGTCTCCAATTTGCCCCTCCTGAGATGTGTCAGAGTTGAAATTAGAGTTTTCCTCCTGAGGTTCTTTTTAGAAAAATGTTCTTGAATATGAGAAATTAGAAAAATTAGAACTATTAGAAAAAAATGACCCCATGTTAAAAGAGCCATAGTCTTGGTATTTTCGCCTCCCCAGTCTGTGACACTGCTCGATGAAAATTACTTAACTCTCTGAGGTTTACTTTTCATACACACACACACACACACACACACACACACACATATTTAACTGAATGTATTCCTTTTCTCATAGAATAGCAAAGAGCGTCGTCGCAATGTGATCAGTCTTGAAAAGCTTCAAAATGATCTGTGCTTCAGTTCACCAGTATTGGTCATTATGTGCATATAATGTGAAAAAAAGTAAAGAAGATAAAATAAAAGAAATATTCCAAAAATAATATTGAACATTGTGAGAGTAGAAAATAGATTTTTTAAAATAGGGAATACTTAAATTCAGGAAAAATGAAAGAAAAGAAACCAACACATGGTAACATTTTGAAAAGTTCAAATTGCTATTCTCCAAGTATTTGTGAAGGAAAACACACACAAACACTCACACATACAATAATCAAATTAACTATTGTCCAACTACCTAAAATGAAAAAATTATCAGTAATTGATTTTCTGCAAAAAAGAAAAATTTCTATGAGTTCTCAGAAAAAAAATGTGTAAATAATTTATTATTTTAATGTCAGAGAGGAAAAAAAATCATGTATAGTATTCAGGAATTCAGAAAAATTACCATTCTCAATTATTTCCTGAAAGTGTTACCTAAAGAAATGTAGTGCCCAGTAGGATTAAATCAAAATTAAAATATCATGAATGAGGAAGGTATAGTATTGGGGATAAAAAGGGTTATGGAAAACAAACCTATAAAAATAGAATGTATTTATTATTTGTGAATAATGCATGAGATAATATAAATATCAGAAATAATTTCTGAATGAGAACAAGTAGGAGACACAAAAAGAAAAGCATTTTCTGTGAAATTCCACATTCTTATAATAAAAGAGAGAGATTGGTTTAAATAAATATAATATGAAAAATTAATATTAAATGATTTATTACTCTATATTTATGGAAATACAGATTTATAAGTCTTTTAATATTAAAGGTACCTGATACAAGAATAAAAACAAAGGCTAATATTTATAAATCAGAAGTAAAGAGTATATAATTTTAACAATACAAAACATAAAATTTTAACAAGCAAAGAGACATGAAAAATAATGCAAAAACCAAAGGCAAAACAACAACAACAACAACAAAACTTAATAAAAGGGACTACATCAAACTAAAAATCTTCTGTGCAGCAAAAGAAACATACCAAAAAAAAAAAAAAGACAGCCTATGGATTGGGGGCAAATATTTGCAGATTGTATACCTGATAAGGGTTTAATATAAAAAATGTATTTAAAAATCACACAACTCAATAGCACCAAAAAACCCAATTAAAACATGAGCAAAAAACCAAAATCGACATTTCTTCAAAGAAGACATGAAAATGGTCAACATATGCATTAAAAGGTACACAATACCATTTAACATCAAAGAAATTAAAATAAAAACCACAGTGAGATTTCATCTCGTACCTGTTAGAATGGCTTTTATAACAAAAATAATAATAGCAGGTGCTGGCAAGGGTATAGACAGAAAAGAACCGATGCACACTATTGGTGAGAATGTAGGTTGGAGCAGCCACTGTGGAAAATAGTCTGTAGGTTCCTAAAGAAATTAAAAATGAAACTTCTATATGACCCAGAAATCCCTCTTCTAAATAAATACCCAAAGGAAATAAAATCATCACTTCATAATGATATGTGTGGTTTCATATTCATTTCAGCATTATTCATAATTAGCCAAGATATAGAAACAACCAAAATGTCCCTCAATGGAAGAATGGAAAAAGAAACTGTGGTACATATACAATGGAATATTATTCAGCCTTGTAAAAGGAGATTCTAGCACTGAAACAACATGGATGAAACTGGAGGACATTATGCTACATGAAATAAGATCTCACTTATATGTGGAATCTATCAAAAATAAAAAGAACACATATATAGCAGTAAATCAGTGGTTATTAGAGAAAGGGCAGAAGGGAAGTTGAAGGGAAAAGGAAAGATGTATGTCAAAAGGTACAAAGTTGTAGCTATAGCTAAATTAGTGCCATAGGATTAATTTGTCTAAGAGATCTAATGCGACATGAGGAATATAGTCAATAATATCATATTATATACTGATAATTTGCCCAAAGAGTAGATTTTATGTACTATTACCAAAAAAAAAAAAAAAGGAAAAGAAAAGAAAAGGAAAGAAAGGATTGATAGGTATATTAATTTGCTTGACTGTAATAATCACATTTCTCTCTCTCTCCTGCCCTCACACACAACTATATATGTGTGTGTGTGTGTGTGTGTGTGTGTGTGTTATATATATATGTATTATATATATATTTTCAATGTAAGTGCTACATATCAAAATATTATATTGTACACCTTTATTGTATACAATAAAAAAGTTCTTCTGATTGGTTGTTACAATATTTGGGTGTGAAGATAGTTTCTAGATTAAAAACAAAGACTCTTAGATTTGGTTAAAAAATTAAAATCCAAACATCTTCCGTGTATAAATTAATGTGATGCAGAAAAGTTAAACAACAACAACAACAAAAAATCAAAAGAATGAAAAACGTAGACTGGACAAATAATAGAATTTTGTCTTCTAATCTATGTTCAGAACAAAATTCAGATGAAACTCTTTGGAGCAATATCACACCAGAATGATTGGTTTCAATGACCTATAAATGATTGAAATTTGACTTTGGATGATGAGGTAATAATAGCTTGTGGCTGATCAACGTCTGTTTGAATGCACTGGAGAACTGCTGAAACAACTAGTACTCAAAGGGATAGAATTCCAGAAAGAATGGACTCAATGAGTTGAGTCCACAGTTTCTGTATACCTCTTTCCCCCTCAAGGGATCTGCACATTTTTAGTGTATGGAGATGCTGACAAGTTCTCTAGGGCTACTGCCAGGAGTCAGATAAGCCAGAAGACTCATCAGCAAGTCTATATGACTAGAAAGAAAAAATTGCCTTTCTGGTCTGCAAACACATAAACACATCTAGGACTTGAGAGGCTAACCACCAAAAAAAATTTAAAAAAAATGTCTACAAAGTGAGTCCAACATTTTTGGATTCTTTTTCTCCAGACAATTGCTGATATTGAAACTTCTCAGGGTAAGAGGTGCAAAAGCTGTTTAGACAATGAATGAAGAGCACAGTTTCACAATGCTGGGGAAAGCAAAAATGGAGTTGAAGTCCTGCCAAAAAGAAGAGGCCCTAATAAACTCTCAGTTCTCATTTGAGATCCCTAGGGGATCAAAATAGATTGATTCTTATTAATACTACAACTCTGGCCTGATATGAATGATTTGCCCTCATTCTTAATGTCTTCCAGCAGATAAATGGAATGTTCTCTGGAGGATGACACTACCATTCAGGACATCTATGATTATTCATTTAAAATATATAGTATTAAGTGGACCTTTGACAACTATCGTAATACCATAAGAAAAGGATTGACAGTAGCAGGAAACTGTGGGGGTGTGGGGGAGGCAGAGAGGTGGGGTTGGCAGTAGTGGGAATCTGCCTGGAGAAGGGGGAGCATACCTCATCAACAAGGGTACCTGCACAACAAATATTTGTATACCTAACCCTGAATTGTACCCTATAATTTTAAAATTAAAAAATATAAAAATAAAAAATAAAATGTATAGTATTCAGAGAAAAAAAACAACAGACATATTAGGGCCCTAAATTGAACTATTGCATTTTCATCCCCTAAATTTAGATTTTTGGGCTTTACCCATCTCAGAAAATATCACCATCTACCAAGATGCTAAAGTGAGGGACCTGACAACAATTCTTTCTTCTTTTCTCCTTCTTTCTTCCAACCCATCATCCAAATCCATCCAGCAAATCTTATAGATTTTATCCATCAACACATCTGTTATTTCTCCTCTTTTCCCCTTTTCACTGCCACTAGTTAAACATAGACTTCATTCCTTATTTAGACTAGTGTAGACTGGCTCGGTGGCCGAGGTGAGTGGATTGCCTGAGCCTGCAGGTTCCAGACCAGCCCAGGTGACTTGGCAAGATCTCCTTTCTATAATAAATAAAAAATTGGCCGGGTGTGGTAGCGCACGCCTTTTGTTCCGGCTACTTGGAAGGCTGAGGAAAAGGATCACCAGAGTCCAGCAGGTTGATGCTCCAGTGTGGGTGACAGAGTGAGACTCCAACATACACACATACACACACACACACACACACACACACACACACACACACACACACACATACACATATACACACACACACACGACTAGTGCAGTTCAAGATAAATATAATATGGATCACATATGCAATTTAAAATTTTCTAGTACATAATATTGGTTTATAAAGTAATATGTATCTCAATATATCAAAATATTTTTATTCAAGACAATTATTTTTAGTATTTTATATTCTTTCATGTACATTTTAGCACACCTACAGTCGACTGTTATGTTTTCATCAGAAGTATGTGATTTGTATTTAAAGTATGTAAAATTTACACTTAAAAAGTAGATTTGGAAATTCAAACTATTACAAATACACTCAAAAGTTCAGCAAAATCTGAACTGAGTGGCAAAAACAATTTACCTTTAATATTTGCATCCACATTGACAACATTGATTCATGGTTTTTAGAATATTTTATTTGACTTAGAAGTAAAACATCAGTTTTAAAGCTGTTTAATAAAGTAAATTCACTAGTCCATATAAAAACCTGATTCTATTAACATTAAATTAAAAGCACATTTTACATGCCGAAAAGACTATAAAATTATCAATATTAATGAAACTTTTTTCAGTTTTTCTTGCAGTTCTTTACAGACAATTTATATAACTGTCAATTATAATTAAAATCTTGTACATACTGATTCGAGTTAGAAAAATATATAAAATTACTATTATAAAAAATTTCACTGTGAACACAAACTCACATACTTGTCTGGTTGGGTCATAAATAAGCAATTACTTTTTCATGAGCTTTAAATTGTGCTTATTTATAGGCAATGTGAAATTAGTGTGAAAATAAATTACACTGCCTTTTTTGTTTGTAATATGTTAAATATTTGAATTATTCAACTCCACTTTTTAAAATAATTAAACTAATTATATACTGAATAAGCAAATATTCCTTTGTTTTAAAAATATTGACTCATATTTAGTCGTATGCTCAACCAGAAAGCATTGGCAAAGAACATGACATCACTGTCTTCCATTTCTACCAACGTTTTGATAAGTTGTTGTTGAATTATAATCTTTAGTGTTTACACTGACTCATTTTAATGAATATATCTTTTTTTTTTTTGCAGACTCTACTATAGAAAATCGAATACAAATGCTCTTAATGTATATTATACAGTAGAACAAAACAATAAAGAAATCATCACCTTTGTTTTAAACTTACAGTAAATCCAGAATTTTTGACCTAACACAGCTGAGGCACACCATGTCTAACTAAAATTCTTCTTTGATAGATGTAAAAAATTCAATAATATGTATGACATAAATTCCATATTTTAGATATGAATTGACAGCATTTCTCAAAACATAGAAATCTTTTGCAAAAAAACTTACCCAAAACTTAATTGGGTGGTATCTCTTACATTGCATGACTATTTAATTCCTTTAAAAATCACAATTTTTAAAATTTTGGCCCACTTGTTTTTTGATTTTGTTAGAAAGGTGTTATATTCTATGAACAATTGGTTGAGGGATTAATCAAAGGTTTCTCACTTTTTGTAAAAAATGATATTTTACAAAATTTTATAACTAATGCCTATGATTAAAATGATATATATATATTTTTTACTACAACTGCATTTTAACATGATTTTCTTTTCTTTGTGCCAATCTTAGATCCTCCTAAAATTTACTAAAAGAAAATTTGGACACATTAAGAATTAATCTGACTTTTACTTGACTAATTTAGTCAATTTTTTTTTGACTTTTGGGAGAAAGCATCATATTCACTATGTGTTTGCTGAATATAGTTCTTAGTATTGCCTACTTCTTTAATTTTTAAAATTTTATTTTTTTTCTGCTGCTGGAAATTGTAATTTCTATTTGTAATGAAACTACAACATATTTTTTCAGTATCTTTCATTTAACTGTTCTGGTTGATCTGCTTTTCCACTCAATCTTGCATCAGTAGTGTGCCTTTTTTAAATTTTAAAATTTGTTTGTACTTGTTTTAAAGTTAAAAAGATAATTTATTCATGCAATATTTGAAAAAATAAGATTCAATAAAAAGACATTAAGAATAAATTAAAAAGATAACTTATTCATGTAATATTTGAAAAAATAAGTATTTCAATTTAATTATAACCACAAGTTAAATGGGTATCACTGTAATACAAGTGACCTGTACAAAATATTTAAGTAACCACATTATAGATTACATTGGTGTGTAAAGACAAAAATTTGAACTGAATTAATTCATTGAATCTGACTAAACAGGAGAGGTGTTTTTGTATGATACTGGAAATCCTGTGTGTACCAGACATATACATTACAATATAATAATAATAATTTCTATGTGAAACAATTGCTGATGTGAAGTGTAATCTTACAAAAACAATAAAGTTGTATTTAATGAAATAATACTTTACATTGACTTAGTTTTTAAGTTTGAATTAAACTTAATTGAAATGACTTAATACTAAACATTTAATTTTTAGTCACAAAAGTAAAATTTTTAAGTACTCAAGAGTCAGCCTTTTATGACATATCCCTGCCTCTCACTCTGACTATGAATGCTAGCTTTACTTACACTAACATTACCCCAGGCCTCTGATTTCTAATTTTTAAATTTTATTTGTTAGAATATTCCAAATACATTTCTGCAATAAAGACTTTACACATTCTGCTGGATTTTTGACAGGGCTGTGTCCATCTCTCAAAGCAAAAATATTGTTTTTCCTTTAGTAATATCCTTAGAGTCATCTCCTTTCCTTAAAAAGTGTTGTTTATATCATAACACCTGGTGTATTTTTTCCCTATAACTTAGGACAATTTTATAATGGTATTATCATTAACTTATTTACTTTTAGACTTTAAAACCTTTGAAGAACAATTTATAATTAATATGTTAAGTGTTTCAATAGAAAATGCAAAAACATGTAATAATAGATGAGTATTATAAGCAGAGAGGTGGAAATAAAAGAATGAAAAGAAAATACAAAAATTGAAAAAAAATACTGTAATAAATATGAAGAATTTCTTTCGTAGGCTCATCAGTAAATTAAATAAGAACAAAGAAGGGATAAGTGACCTTGGTATGGCATTTAAAACTTCCTAAAGAGAAATGCATGGAAAAATAATGAAATACAGAACAGAGGATAAACAAAATATGAAACTATTTCAAAAGTTATAACATGAACTTAATTAAAATATCAGGGAGATGAAAAAGCAACAGAAAATAATAAGTATCTTTAGTAATAATGAATGATAACTTAAAAAAATTAATAACAGACACAGAACCACAGATTCAGTTTTTATTTATTCTACTGGTACTCAGAGAACATCAAGCATAATCAATATCAAAATATATAATGAATATAATCTTTAAAGTGCAAAAGAAAAGACAAATACAAAGAAAAAATCTTGAATGAAGTTGGGATTGGGGGTGGGAGAGAGACCTCACCAAATAATTACAGCTGACTTCTCATCAGAAACCATACAGACAAGAAGAAAGTGGGGTGAATTTCACTCCAGATAATAAATGTATTGAATGAAAAAAATTACCAAATCAGAATTCTATATATCATGAAATTATCTTTTAGGAATGAAGCAAAAATATAAACTATCTCTGACTAATAAAAATAGAGATAATTCATTTCCAGCAGGCCATCCTTGCATGAAATGTCAGATAAAGTTCTTCAACAAGGAGGAAAATAATACAGGTCAAACATTAAGATTTATATAAAGAAAGTATTACAGAGAAGAAATAAGGAAAAATAAAATATCCTATTTTTATTATTTTTTGAATTTTTTTCTCACTTTTTACAGAAAACTTTATTTTTTATTCTTGATCAAAAAGATAACGGTTTAAGTGCATATTAACAACATATTTGGTGATTATAGCATATGGTTAAGTGAAACAAATGGCATAAGATATCTGAGGGAAAAACTGAGAATTTGTTTCAACCTGCACTATACTTGAAGTGATATAATGTTTCACAATTGATTTAGATAGTTAAAACAAAAATGTATATTGAAAACTCTAAAGCACCTTAAAGCACCTATTAAATTGCCCACAAGAAACTCACTTTAGATATAATTAGATTGATTAAAAGTAAAAGGATGGAGAGATATATCTTGCTAACATTAATTGACAAAAAAGCTAGAATAGTTATATTAATTTAAAATAGAACAAGATAAATTGTCAGGGATAAAGAGGTACATTAATTTCATGATATAATGATCAATTATTTAAGAATATATAACAATCAGTGTACAGATGGTAAATAGAATGTCAAAAAATGTGAGACTGGAGAAATAGACAAATCACTGCTGCAGTTGAAATCTCTAATATCCCTCTTTACTAATGTATAGATCAAGCAGGCAGAAATTCAACAAAAATATAATGGATCTAAAAAGCAATATCAATCAGCTTGATCTAGTTAATATTTACAGAATATCCATCCAACAGTGGCAGACTACCCATTCTTATCAAGCTTACATGAAATAGTTACCAAGAAAAATGACATTGTGGGTCATTAAAATTTTTAACTGTTTGAAAGTATTAGTGCAATTATACAAAATGCTCCCAGACTACAGTGTAATTAAACTAGAAACCAGTAACAAAAAAGCTGAAAAATTTCCCAAATACTTGGAAATTAAACAGCACACTTCAAAATAGCACATAAATCAAATAAAATATTTCAAAAGAAATTTAATTTTAATTAAATGAAAACAAAATACTATTTACCAAAACCTCAGGATGCAGTAAAAGCAGTTTAAATATGTAAGAATATATATATACTTTTTGATAAATAAATTCCAGTTTGGGGGAATCCCCCACCAAGGGGATATGCCCTCCTCACACAAATATAGTCAACTGAACACAAATATAGTCAAAGGAACAAAGTCAATTCTCTTGGAGAAAGAATAGTCTTTTCAATAAATGGTACTGGAACAATTGTATATTCACAAAAAATCATCTAGACACAGACTCTATACCATTTACAAATTAACTCTAAGTGTATCAGGTATCTACATATAAAATACAAAACAATACAGCTTCTGGAAGAAAACATAGACGTGTCTGTTCATGGCCTCTGCCCATTATTTAATATGGCTGGGGTTTTTTTGTTTTGTTTTGTTCTGCTTTGTTTTGTTTTCCCTTTTGGCTCATTTGAGTTTCTTGTAGGTCCTGGATCCTAGGCCTTTGTCAGATATACAATTAGCAAACATTTTTTCCCTTCTGTGGGTTGTCGCCCTGTTCTCTTAATGGTTTCTTTTGCTGTGCAAAAATGTTTCAGTTTGATGAGGTCCCACTTGTCTATTTTATCTTTTATGGCATTCACTTTTGGGGATTTGATCAAGAATTGGTTGCCTTCTTCAATGTACATAAGAACGTTTACTGTATTTTCTTCTAGGCTTCTTATAGTTTGAGGTTTTACATTTAGGTCTTTGATCCATTTGGTCTTTGATTTCTGTATATGGTGATAGGTAGGGGACCTGCTTCATTTTTCTGCATGTGGTCAACCAGTTTTCCCAGCATAATTTGGGAAAGGTCTCCTCTCTCCAGTGGTTGTTACTGATGACTTTGAAAAAGATGAGTTGGTTAAGAGAGTTTTTGCTTCTGGAATCTCTCTCCTGCTTCATTGGTCTTTATACCTGTTCTTGTCCCAGTACTAGGCTGTTGTGATTATTGTAGTCTTGTAGTAGAGTTTAAAGTCTGGAAGTGTGACATCTCCTACTTTGTTCCTTTTACTGAGGATTTTATTTTATTTTAACTATTTGTGTTCTTTTTTGTTTTCATATGAGTTTTGGTACTGTCATTTCCAGGTCTGAGAAGAATGATGTTGGTAAATTGATGGGTATTGTGTTGAATCTGTAGATTGTTTTGGGTAGGATGGACATCTTGACAGTATTGATTCTTCCAATCAATATTGGAACTTATGTTCCAAATTAGGTACTTATGTACCTAATTCTGACTTGTACTCCACATCTCTAAAATAAAATAAAGTTATATTTAAAACTGAACCTTGGAAACATTATATATACTAAGTGAAAGAAGCCAGACACAAAAGACCATATATTGTATGATTTCATTTCTATGAATTAGCCAGAATAGCAAATCAAATCCATAGAGACAGAAAGTAGATTCATGGTTACCAGGGTTGGGGGCAGAGAGAAAGAGGAAAACACTGCAAATGGGGTGATGAATATTTTCTGCATTTCTTTTTGAGGTGATGTAAATTTGGTGATGGCTATACTGTAACATGCTAAGAGGTGACCCTTTTGGTTATTTAAAATAACCAAAGTAAACATTTTTCATTTTATTTATTTATTTTTTTGAGTTGTAGTCTCACTCTGTCCCCTAGGCTAGAGTGCAGTGGAATGCTCACAGCCACCGCAAAATTTTTAAAGAAAGGCTTATTTCCATAGTTAAGACTAAGCTGAATGTAAACCACCTGAATTTAAAGTGAACGTTTTTCTTCTTCTTCTCCTTCCCTACCCCTTTCCTACCCCTTTACTGTCCTTGAAATGTAATCCCCTCTTCTTTTGTGGTAGCATGGTCTTACACACTGATTTGGAAGACCAATTTATCTAACAAGCTGGTGCTGAAGAAAACAGCTGCCCATGAGAAATGAAAAAGTTACATGTCTCTGAAAAGGCCTTCAAGAGGTAAGAGATAGACTCAATGGAAACTCATTGAAGCCCTTAAAGTGTACTCATTTCGTTAAATGTAAATCACTTTTCTGGTATTCAGTTTAGATTCATGTCTTATGTAATCATTACTTAGGTCATTTGTAAATGAGAACTTGCTATTATAGCTAAATAGAAAAGGCTTAGTTCGGGATTTTTTTTTTTTTTTAAAGTAGACTAATATAGTCTAGACATTGGTGCCAAAAAGACTAAGAACTGATTAAAAAGGAACTTTGGGCATGGTTATGAGACACATAGGCACTGTTAATTAATAATTGAAGTAGATAAGACATTGCCTGTCTTAGCTATAAATACTGAATGTAAAATTTGCCTTTGTGAACAGGTTTTTTTGTTCAATACCCAAGTCTGTTCCTTGATTTCTGGTTTTCAGGTAAAAGCGCCCATTTTATCTCTGCCTCTCTCTTTCTGATTGGCCATGAGAGACAGCAGCTGATTGATTGATTGGGCTGTAACAGTACTACTTTGTGCATATGCCAAAAATCACTGAATGGTATACTTTTAAGGAGTGACTCAATGGTATTTGTATTGTACCTTCATTTTTAAAATTGCAAAGAAAAGGACTTCTGACAAGATGATGACGGGGCAGCTCAGTCTATGAGACCCTCTACCGAGGAGAACACATAGAGACTCTAGTTCTCTCCCTGGAGGCTGCAGATTCCATCGTCCGCAGCCTGCTCTTCACATGGAGCTCAGCTGTAGACTTCACTGAGGCATCACCATGGTCTGGGCAGCTACTGTGGCTGCCACTGCCACTGCTGCCACTGCGGCCAGCAGCCATTCCACATCACACTGCCAGTACCTGAGATAAGCCGCAGCTGCTGCTGCCGCCACTACCTCCAAGGCAGCCATTACACATCACACTGCCTGTGCCTGAGGCCAGCTGCCGCTGCCACTGCTGCCAAGGCAGCCATTACACATCACCCAGTCCATGCCTGAGGCAATCCACGACTTCAGACCTTGAAGGCCCTGTGAGCAAGATCTACTGAGGTCTACTACCACCATGATGTCCTGCCAGGTCATGGGTCTCCTGCCCTTAGGGGCGGGTGGGCAGCTGAGATAAAGACCATCAGGAGCGAGGGATAACACCACCTGCTGGCAATTCAAGATAACACCGAAAGGGGAAAAATGGAAGCCTGACAGACACAGGCCAGATGTGAGTGGTGAACGGGGCAGTGGTGAACTGAGTGATGATCTGAACTGCCCTTCACAGCAGGTCAGGGGCAACTGATCCTAACTGTGAACAAACTTACCAGCCTGAAAAGACAGCTAGAAATCAGAGCTGAAAGGACATTCGACTTAAACGAAAAGTCGCAGAGTGTGCTTGATTGGTTCTGTTAGTCTACTGACTTGATTCTATTCCTTCTGTTTTGTTCCCCCCCCCTTTTCTCCTTCTTTTCCCTTCCTTTCTTTTCTTCTCTCTGTAAACCATATATTTGTATAGAGCAATAGCACATCAACAAGGAGGTTGGTAAGCTTGTATGTTAGCAACATTGTATGTTTAATTTTTTTTTTTTTTTTGGTATGGGAGTGGTTAGTTTGTAGCTGTGGTCTATTGTTATATGTTTCAATTTTTGTCTCTTTCTCTATTTGTTGGCACACTCATCTGTTTTCACCCTTACTCCTCTCTATCCCCACCCCCCTCTTCCCCCACTGCCTGCTCCATTCTCCTCCCTCTGTTAACTGCATTTTATTTCAGGGAGTAAATCTACAATCCCTCTGCATGGACAGATTCCAAGGCAGTGGGAAGTGGGTTTCAGATTATTCATACACCTGTCAGCGGATCCCAACACCTGCAGAAGATTTTGAATCACAGCTCCCCCCTTAAGTGAATCTCAAAACTGCAAAAAGGACCACCCCCAACCTACAGTGCAACTCCAGAATTGAAAAAGTAAGAGAACATACATAAAGAAAAATAGGAAATTGAACAAACAGAAGTAAAAACAAACCCTCCACCCCTGAATAACAGAATTAAAGAAGATGGTGACGTGGAGGGAAGGAAAAAGTAGGGAAGGGAAAAAAAAACACACGCAAATGAAGAAAAACCAAAAGAAGAATATAGGTGTCTCACACAGACCCCTGGGAGGTCAGACACTGAGAAAACAGACTTTGGAACACAAACAATGGAGAGCCCCCAGAATGACTGGTCACATGCAACAAAGCAGACATCAAGACATTAATAGAGAGAATAAAAAAAATGAGGAGAGACAAGAGGAAAATAGGAAGGAGCTGATGTTAGAAATAACATCATTAAAGAATACTGTGATTGAAATAAATAACAAACTAATAAGCATGGAAAGCAGAATTAGCCAAGCAGAAGAAAGAATCTCAGAGCTCGAAACCAAAACAGAGAACTAGCCCAACCTGTCAAAACATAGAAAAGAGGCTCAAAAAGACTGAACAAAACCTTCAAGAAATGAATGATTACTTCAAGAGACCGAACCTATGAGTAATTGGCCTTCCTGAGGGAGAGAGAGAAACAGAGGCAGCACTGAAATGAACATTTCATGAAATCATTCAATACAACTTCCCTCATCTCATCAGTGATGCAAAAATTCAAACACAAGAGATTCAGAGAACCCCTGCAAGACAACAAATGAGAAGATCAACTCCCAGACACATAATAATTCACCTAAACCAAGTAGGTATAGAAGAAAAAATCCTAAAGGCTGCAAGAGAAAAAGGTTAGACTACCTACCAGGGAAGACCAATTAAAATAGCAGCATATTTATCTGCAGAAACCCTCCAGGCTAGGAGAGCTTGGAGCCCTAACTTCAAAGTTCTAAAAGATAAACAATTTCAACCAAGAATAACCTACTCACACAAGCTAAGCTTCAGCAATGAGGGAGAATTGAAATCTTTACCAGATATCCATTCCCTAAGACCCTACACTGCCACCAGACCACCTCTAAAAGAAACACTTAAGAAATTATTGAACACAGAGGAAAAGGAAAAAAGAACAACAATATTCTTCACAAGAGTACAGGAAAAAGATTAAAAACACACAATGAACCAACTCCAGAACCAAAAGAAAGACAACACACAAACAGAAAGAACAACAACTCTGTAAGAACATTATGATGGGGATCAACTCTCATATTTCAATAATTAACTTGATTGTGAATGGACCAAATGCACCACTGAAAAGACAAAGAATGGCAAAATGGATATAATATCACCAGGCAACAATTTATTGCCTTCAAGAGACTCACCTCACTAGAAAGGACACTCACAGACTCAAAGTAAGAGAATGGGAAACAAGTTTTCAGGTGAATGGAACACAAAAGAAAGAAAGAGTTGCGATTTTAATCTCAGACAAAATACCCTTTAAGCTATCAAAAATCAAAAAAGATACAGAAGGCCACTACATAATGATAAAAGGTCCAAACCATCAACAAGAAATATTCATCCTAAACATATATGCACCAAACATAGGAGTACAAACTATCATAAAGCAGCTTCTAGGTAAATTAAAAAAATAAATCGACTCCAACACCATCATAGCTGGGGACTTCAATACCCCACTCACAACCCTAGACAGATGATCAAGACAAAAAAATCAGCAATGAAATCTGAAACCTCAGTGTGACTCTTGACCAAATGGACTTAATTGATACCTACAGAACACTCCATCTAAAGACCACAGAATATACATTCTACTCATCACCACATGGAACGTACTCTAAGATCGACCACATACTTGGCCATAAATCAAGTATAAGCAAATTTAAAAGGACCGAAATTTTACCATATACCTTCTCAGACCACAGTGGAATAAAAATAAACATTATCACCAACAAGGTCCCCCCAAAACCCACAAAGACATGGACACTAAACAGCATGATGCTAAACAACTCCTGGGTCAACAATGAAATCAAAACAGAGATTAAAAGGTACCTGGAAACAAATGACAATGAAGAACCATCTTATCAAAATCTCTGGGATGTTATGAAAGCTGTAGCAAGAGGGGAATTTATATCCCTACAAATGCATATGAAGAAAATGGAAGGATCACAAATTAATAGCTTAGCAAGCCACCTAAGAAAGTTGGAAAAGCAAGACCACCAAGACCCTAATTTCAGCAGAAGAATCCAGATCATCAAAATAAAAGCCCAAATCCAGGACTAGAAGACAAAAAGATAATACAAAAAATCAATGAAACAAAAAGCTGATTCTTCGAAAGGATAAACAAGATCGATAGTCCCCTAGTTAGACTGACCAAGAAAAAGAGAGAAAAAGCCCAAATAAACACAATCAGAAACACAAAAGATGAAGTCACATCTGACCCTGAAGAAATACAAAAGATCATTAGAGACTACTATGTACAATTCTATGGAAACAAACTTGAAAACCTTAAGGAAATGGAGAAATTTCTGACATCACACAACTTGCCTAGGTTGAAAAAAGAAGAAATTGAGACCCTAAATAGACCAATAACAATCAGTATCACATTACCAGACTTCAAACTTTACTATAGAGCTACAATCATCAAAATAGCTTGGTACTGGTATAGGAACAAGCATATAGATCAATGGAATAGACTTGAGATTCCAGAAGCTAAACCTCAATTTCTCAACCAACTCATCTTCAACAAAGCCTCTACCACCTACCACTGGGGAGAGGAGAACATATTCAGTAAATGGTGCTGGGAAAACTGGCTGACCACATGCAGAAGATTGAAACAGGACCCCTATCTATCCCCATACACAAAAATTAACTCCAAATGGATCAGAGGCCTAAATGTAAAATCTCAAACCATAAGAACCTTAGAAAATGAAGGACATACCCTCATGTAAATTGGATCTGGCATCCAATTCCTGAACAAAATCCGAAACTCACAGGCCATAAGAGATAAGATAGACAAGTGGGACCTCATTAAACTGACCAGCTTCTGCAAAGTCAAAGAAACCAACAACAGAGCAGGGAGACAGCCTACAGACTAGGAAAAAGTATTTACCAACTCCAGGTCTGACAAAAGCTTAACATCTTGGATCCACAAGAAACTCAAACGTGCTGAAAAGAAAAAAACAAACAACCCCATTATAAAATGGGCAAAAGATATGAACAGACACTTCGCAAAGGAAGATAACCGAGCAGCCAACAGACACATGAAGAAATGTTCAACCTCACTAATCATCAGGGAGATGCAAATCAAAACCACACTGAGATACCACCTAACTCCAGCCAGAATTGCAATTATCAATAACTCAAAAAATAACAGTGGCTGGAGAGGGTGTGACAAAAAGGGAACACTTGTACACTGTTGGTGGGAGTGTAAACTAGTGCAACCTCTGTGGAAAGCTATATGGAGATTCCTAAAATCTCTAAATATCAACCTCCCATATGACGCCGCAATTCCCCTACTGGGAATATATCCTGAAGAACTCAAAATACTCTATCAAAAAGATACCTGCACACGAATGTTTATTGCAGCATTGTTCACAATAGCAAGAACCTGAAAGCAACCATGCTGTCCATCAAAAGAGGACCGGATTAAAACAATGTGGTACATATACACGATGGAATACTATGCAGTCATAAAAAAGAACAAAAACATGAATTTCGCAGCAACCTGGATGGAACTAGAGTCAATAATACTGAGTGATCTCTCACAGAAACAAAGATCTGAGTATCACATGTTCTCACACATATAGTAGACCTTGAACATCCACCATAATACTATTAAAAAAAAAGACTGACAGTGGTGGGAAACTATGGTGGGGGGAGGTGAAGGGAGGTGGGATTCACAGTAATCAATATCTGTCTGGGAATGAGGAGACACCCCTTATCAACAAGGGTACCTGAATGCAGCATATTTGTATACCTAACCCTAAACTGTACCCCACAATATCAAAATAAAAAATATTGATTAAAAAAAATCAAGAAAATTGACTACGTAATAAGAAAACTACGTAATAAGAAAAAAAAGTCCTGGTTCAGATGGTTTTCCAGCAGAATTCTACAAGACATTTAAGGAGGAACTGATACCAATACTACTGAATGTATTCCAGGTGATTGAGAAAGATGGAATTCTCCCCAAATCATTTTACAAAGCTAACATCACATTGATACCCAAGCCAGGTAAGGACCCAACAAAGAAAGAGAACTAC
>NW_007245996.1:39731-45035 GCF_000164805.1 Carlito syrichta
CAATATCTTTGATGAACATAGATGCTAAAATTCTCAACAAGATCCTAGCAAACCGGATTCAACAGCAAATCTCAAAAATCATCCATCATTTCCAAGTAGGCTTTATCCCTGGGTTGCAAGCCTGGTTAAACATTTGTAAAACCATAAATGTAATTAAATACATCAACAGATGTCAAAACAAAAACCACATGTTTATATCATTAGATGCAGAAAAAGCGAATGATAAAATTCAGCACCCATTCTGATAAAAACCCTCAAACATCTAGGCATACGGGGAACATACCTCAAAATAATAAAAACCATCTACAAGAAACCCACAGTCAGCATAATCCTAATGGACAAAAATTGGAACCATTTCCCCTGAAAACTGGAACCAGACAAGGATGCCCACTTACACCCTTCCTGTTCAATATAGTATTGGAAGTCCTGGCTAGAGCAATCAGACAAGAGAAGGCAATCAGGGGTATCCAAATAGGAAAAGAGGAAGTCAAGTTATCTCTCTTTGCAGATGACATGACCGTGTACCTTGAAAACCCAAGAGAATCTGTCAAAAACCTCGTTACACTGATAGAGGACTTTGGCAAAGTCTCAGGATATAAAATAAATGTGCAAAAGACAATCACATTTCTTTACAGCAATAATAAACAAACAGAAACCCAAATAAAAATCACAATTCCATTCACAATAACCACAAAGAAAATGAAATACCTTGGCATCTTCCTAACCAGAGACGTGAAAAACCTTTACAATGAAAACCATAAAACTCTGCTCAAAGAAATCAAAGATGACACAAACAAGTGGAAAAATATCCCATGCTTATGGGTTGAAAGAATCAACATTGTGAAGATGTCTATCCTACCTAAGGCAATCTACAGATTTAATGCAATACCCATCAAATTACCAGTCACATTCTTCTCAGACCTAGAAAAAACAATATAGGAATTCATATGGAAACACAAATGACCAAGAATAGCCAGAACAATCCTCAGCAAAAAAAGCAATGCAGGTGGTATCACATTACCAGACTTCAAACTTTACTATAAAGCTACGATAATCAAAACAGCTTGGTATTGGTACAAAAACAGGCATATAGACCAATGGAATAGAATTGAGATTCTATATATGTTGGTGTTAAAAGAGTGAAAAGAAAAGCCACCAGCATATATCTGCAGAACAGAAAATATCTCTGACACACACACACATGAATTTAAAGCAGAATGTTAAAACTAAAAACTAAATTCAGAAGCATATTCTTAAGTGTAACTAATAAAAGGAAAAGTTTTTGTTGAGAGTTATTCAATAAAAAATGAAAAAATAAAATAAACAATATTACCAATTAAAAAGATGATATAACCACAGGTTTGGTAAGATATTGAACATATATGAAGTATTAATCACCAAATGAGCTCAATCAAATATATGTACCTGAACAGAGCAATGATAATTAAACAAATTCAAAATGTGAAAAAAATACAAATATAACTGCCTATATGGTTCTATCCGATTTATTTCATAAGCAAATTATATCAAATAATTTCTTTGTTATGATGTGTTCTGAAACAAAGAAAATGATACAATGTTTTCCAACTAATTTTGATGTAAGTAAAATTTCTTGTTAACAAATTTAATTAAAGAAATGATCTTGTCATTTTGAAATGTCTTCTAGGTATTCAACAACCTTATGCATATTTATTAAAGGGAAAATTCTAAAAACAGAAAACTGTTTAGCTAAAGAATTAATATGACATCAAATTATTGTATTCTAGAGGGTAGGACACTTGTAGTACAGGCTTTCCCTGCTAGGCACATGTTCTAGCAACCCCATTGGCATCAGTGTACCAGTTAGCATATATTCTCTTTATACAGACAGACTAAAATAAGATATAGTAAAAGCACTGCAATATATTGATATAGTGGAAGGAAAAGTACAATCCCTAGGTAAATGCTAAAAATGCTGAAAACACATTTGATTATATTTAACCTATATATCTTATAAAATTATCAGAGAGCATATTGCTTGTACATTTTACCTCAAATGAATGTTGATGTTCAACTAAATCGCAAAATGATTGGTGCATCTCCAAAGAAGTAAGGAATTGAAAACAGGGCACAAACATTGCAGGACACTTACCTCACTCTAGTTGGTAATCAGACATGATTATGTAAAATAAGTGGTATACAGCATGTCCTTTTGTTGAATGAATGCCAAGAGTTTAGACCAGAGCTTAATATAGAATAGATGCACAACACATAACAATTGCCATTTAGTGATGGTGTTAATATTAAAAGGTAAGATAATAAATTGTATTACTACTAGAACCAACTAAGGTCATTCAACAAGAGAAGAGTTAAGAAAATAAAGAGATACACAGATATGAAGAGTTTGTAAGAAAATTAGGTGAGGATGGAATTGCAAATAGTCCCAGTCATTACAGCAACAAAAAATAAAATGTTTAACATAACAATAATTGTACAGGATATTTATGGAAATGACTATATAACAACCACTGTTCATTATTTAATCAATGAAAAAATTTAACACAAATGAACCATTTTTATCATATGCTTGGAGGCATATATTTAATATAATATAGATGCTAATTCTATTGAAGTTGATTGTATACAGCATTCCTTTGAGATTAATGAGAAATTTGACAAAATTATTCTTTAGTTCATTTGCAAAAAATAAAAGTAAAGGAGCAAACTGAAAACTGTGAGAATAAAAAAGAAAAACATGGGCAAATTTGGTGCAGGAAAAGACAAAAGAGTGAAAATGACTATGCAACTGAGAAATAGATACAAGAACTTAATTATTACTACTTATTATAAAATGCAACTGAAATTTCAAGCAATGAGTAAACTAATTAATCCAATAAATATCATTTGGACCAGTTGGGGAGGTATGTTAGAATCCTGTCTAACAACAAACTAAGTGTAGACGTATTAATATTCAATTTCAATAAGATATCTTTATAAAAATATCAAAATATAGATATCTTTTTGGGTTACTGAAGGTATTTCATATTATGACAGTATACTCAGAAACCATAATATAAAATATTGATTGATTTTTTACCAAAAACCTAGCATGTGCATTTTAATGTAAAATTTCTATGAACAAATTAAAAAGGAAATGACAAAGTGAAATGTATATTTAATAAGAAAGTATCAATTTTAGAGGCCTGAGAGTCTGTGATATAGATACACACAGACATTGCTCACAGCACATTTATTTTAAAAAACAGACTTCAGTAGAAAAAATGGTGAGATGATTTGCATAAGTAATTAACTGAAAATAACTAACAATTATTAAATTTTATAATGATATTTTCTCATGTACGGTAATGTAAAAATACAACTTTAAAGAACAAAGCTATCCCATATTAATTTTCAACTGGGCAAATATATAACTGTTGATTAACAGCTAGTGCCAGAGATGGTACAGCGTGATGGACAGCCTCACATAAGTTAGAATTACAAATCAGTGCAAACTTTGTAGAAGGCAATTATTGAAATGTGATAGAGGCCTTAAAAATTTATATGCTCTTTAACATAAAAATTCCACTTTTAAGTTTACTTCATTAAGTGATGCAGCAAAATATTCTTTGAAAGCTTGTTCAAAGAAAAATTAAGAAAAAAATTCCTAAAGTAAAAGTAAATGATGGATTAGATAAATACATTAAAGACTATAATACATCATTAAAAGCTTTAAAATATGATCTTGTCAAAGGCCCTTTGTCAGTATAAAAATAAATTTATTATTCTCTATATAGTCACTTGAGAAAAATTAAAAATAGAGTTATATTGTGATCTTATTCTATGTATATTTATAAAATTATGAAATAATATGTGTGTATTGGTATATATATACATGTATATATATACATACACACATATGTGTACATGTATCTATATATGCCAAATTAATGTATTTATGCATGGTGGTGGGATTGGGCTGGACATATCTTTGCTTTTTCTGTCATTTTGATTTATATTTATGTATTTTCTATTTTTTCCAAAATTTAATTATAAAATACAATTAATAGAAAAATGTTTAAAACAGCATATCATCACTTCAGGAAGATGTGAAATATCATCTAAACAAACCCTATGCACTAAGAACTGTGTTAATATGTCTCATGTTTATACTATTTAACACAAGCATGCATAAGCTGTTAATCATCCCACAGTAACATGCTGAGGCCTCATTTAACTGGCTGAGATAAAAAGGAGGCACAATCAAACTCATCTATGTTAAAAATCTTCAGGTTCACCAACATTAATAGCCTGAGAATTCTATTACATGTGCTGAGTTCCTCAGAAACAAGCACACACACTCAACTCCAATTGTAAGGACATTGTGATGGTAGGCATTCACATCCATCCAGGAAGACATATTTTCACTATTCAGATGACAGCATGCATACATTTCATTCTAGTATTGTTACAGACAAAGTCAGTCTTGTTCTAAAGTGGGGTACTTTCCCGTCTTGTGTCATGAAGCCGATATATGAAGCTGAAATTGGGGTCAATCAGGGACGGCGGGTTTTCATTCTATGGCTATAATATGGAGACGCAGAAACATCATGACAAGTTGATCACAAATTAACTTCTCACAGGGTAGGAAGTGAGGGAGTTAAAATATGGAGTTTCTTTAAGGAAGGGTTGGAAATTAAAAGTGAGAGAAGAAATATTCATCTCGGTTTTTGGGAATAGGTAGTGAACTTCTCCTGACCAGAAGGCAACCTTCTTTCCGTTCTTTTGTGGTTTCTTCTGGTCATAGTTATGGTGATTGTCACTGTCAGGTGCTAGTGGGATTATCATCTAGGAAGGAAAGTGGATTAAAATAAGGTTAGAGGTTTTTCAGAAGGGAAGGGAGCTGCCATTTTGGATTACACTGGTTTAGCTGGCCTGGTCAAGAAGGAAACTTCTGTCTGCACGCTTTTCTGTTTCTTAAAGATAAGCAGGATTAGGTAGGGGTAGAAATTCAGTTATATCATATAGGCATTACCCTGAGTACCATTATCTGGTGGGAAAATTTTTAAAACTTCTTCGTCAGGCTGCATCTGTAGTTTTCAGCCTGGATCTGAATCCCAACTTACATTTGTAATATATTGTGAAATCAATATAAATCAAGCAGAACATCATTTTCCGGAAACAAAAATATCAGTCACGGCTCAAATTTTTGTTTTGTTTTGTTTTGGGGTTGGAGTCTCCCTCTGTCACCCAGACTGGAGGGCAGTGGCCGCTCCCAGCCACCGCAGCCTCGACCTGCTGGGCGCCGGCGATCCTTCCACCTCAGCC
>NW_007245996.1:45055-48300 GCF_000164805.1 Carlito syrichta
GCGCGGGATTACAGGCTGAGCCACCGAGCCCAGCTCCGGCGCCAAATTTGAAGTTGTCTGCTATTTCTGTCTCTACGGTTTCCACCTGAAAATTCCCTCTGCTATAGCTTTTCTTTATTCTCTGAGTCTGTTATTAATTCTACTGGCCACCAAGGACAGGATGAATGCAAGAGTAGAGAATGGCAGGTAATTAGAGCAGAAAGAGAAAGAATCGGAAGGCACATCGTCTTGTTATGTATAATTCAATCTCCTGGTTGTGTGACCTTGACCGGAAGGCTTCCAGGTGAAGGAAAGAGGGGAAAAAGAAAATCACCAAACCACAAAGGAGGCTTCTATAGCTGGACAGGATTTCTCATGAGCCTCACAAACTATCTTAGTAGAAAAATTCCAGAGAAAACGTGTCGTCAGAACAGAGGGCACGTAAAATTCAATAAGAAAGTATGGGGACAACAAACCGCATTGTTAGTTACAGTCCATTCCTGCTCTTTCCGCTTCTACATTCCCTACAATATTTTCCCAGAATATAGCCAAATACCCCAATTAAAATATTTATAATTACCAAAATGGTACCAGTATAAGACCCATGCTTAGATGTTGACATTTGCAAAAACTAGAAGAAGAAAATTAATAAACAAAATAAAAGGGAAGCATATTTCAAGAGAACAATCATTCTAGGAGACAAAGAGTTATAGTTCTCCATAGTGCCAGGACAAAATAATAAAAACACATTTTCTCAAAAACAGGGCGACTAAATAAAAGGTGTTGATAAATTAAAATCAGCTAATGAGACAACCAAAGGTGGTAAAAATGAGCTGGACAAGACAAGGAAAAGAAATGGAAGAGAAAATAAAGCCACTACAAAGATAAAAGTAACATCTGAAGAAATGTAAATGGTCAAACAAATCTGTCATATGATTAGAAACATGCCAGAAAACTTTAAGTTACACAAAATAAGATGAGAAAGAGAGAGAATAAAAATGATAAGAAAGATGAGATGAGAAAGAAGATAAAGGAGAAGAGAAAGAAGTGTATGTGATGCATCCATGATACTATATTCCTGGAAATAAAATTAAATACATGGAATAAAAGGAACAGAAATATCTGAATTATGACAGTACCTATATGACAAAAAAATTCATCCACAGATTAAAAAGGAACATAGACTCCTAGTCAAAACAAACATAAAAAAAATAGTGTTAGCGGATGATCGTAGTGGCTCACATGTAATCCCAGCACTTTGGGAGGCCGAGGTGGAAAGATTTCTTGAGCTCAGGAGTTGGAGACCAGCCTAGGCAACATAGTGGGACATCTTCTCCACAAAACAGAAAAAAAGTAGCCAGGCATGGTAGTGTGGGCCATAGTACCAGCTACTCAAGAGGCTGTGGCAAGATTGTCTGAGGCCAGGAGTTTGAGGTTGTGGTGAGCCATGACCACACCACTCACTTCACTCCAGTCTGGACGATAGGAGACCACAAGTCAAAATAATAATAATTATAATAATAATAAAATAAATATATAAAGTGTTACATTAAGAATTTTGTACTTAGGAAATATACAATAGCTGAGCCTTTCTTGAATAATAATAAACTGTAGGATGAAATCAAAACAACCAAATGATTAATACAAATATGAGGAACTCAGAGATATCAAAGTCATGCTAGAAGGATTAACAGTGTGCGGTAATGTACTGAAATTTTTAAACTGAAAGTAACCTGTTCTATGAAGGTGGATAGAAACCAATATAGATTTTATGAAATGTAATGTCAAAGTAATAATTTCACTAACCAACTGGTAGAGGAGAGAACAACAAGAAGTAGTTTGTTTCCTTATAATTATTAAGAAACAATACATATTTTAGAATTAAGCATAAAAATAGTAGGATGATCCTAAATACAGATTTTACTTAAAGTTTTTTAATTTTTAATCTAAAGAATAAATTCAGGAGCAAATATGCTTATGAGAAACACACATTTGAATTTCAGCTATTCCTTCAGATTTATTTTAATTCATTATTTTTTGAATTTGAATTTTATTTTGACATAATAATGTATGTGCATGATATTTAAAATTTTCTCTACAAACTTTATAATTAAATAATAGCATTTGCATGTCCAGGTCAGCTCTATTTCTTCCTCCCACACCTTAGATATTACCACTTTCAACATTTTTTAGCTGTTTTTAATTTCCATTTTTCTATAAGACATTCATTTTTAAGTTTACATGTTACTTTTTGTTTTTTTGTAATGCATATAAAAATAATTTAACTTTATCTGCTTCCTCCTACACATATAATTCTCAATCTTAGACTTCTCAAATGTCATAATATGGTTATTGTCTTAATTTTCTATTAAATTATTGTACAAATTATTTTCTGTTAATAGGTGTGATTCAAAACTGAACCAAATAGTCATATTCTCACATATTCCTTCTTTTTCACACTCTTCTGTGTACTTAAGATTGATAAATTTCAGATTCACTTCCTTTATAGACTTGCCCTGCAACACTTTTTCTAAGATTTTCCTTTATGAAAACTGTAGAAATTCACTCTTCTACCTTATAAGCCATATTTCTAAGTTAATATCTTTCTCTGTTTCTGGATAATGGGTGCATAGGGGAAAATTTTGAAAACTGTCAGATATTATTATTAATAGTAATAGTTTGAGTGAGTATACAATTCTATGAGACAAATAATGTCCCCAGATTTCAAACTATTGAATTAACAATTTTCAAATTTTTATGTGGTTATTGAGATATTTTGTGATATGACCCTCATCATTTATTTCCACCATTTTGAAATTTTGTGGTAATGAGTCTCTCTCTCTCTCATTCTCGCTCTCACTCTCACTCTCAGTGTCTGTGTGTCTATGTAGGCATATTTCTATTCTTTGAACTTTCTCTAGGCTTTTTTCTTTTGTACAAGTCATTTAGTTTAGAGCATTGTAAATGGTGAAAATTTAATCCCTTGAACTTTTACTTTCTAAATTCGAAAATTTTCTGAGGCTTTTGATTGGTTGTTTCTCCTCTACTTTCTATTTTTGCTTGAAAATGTATGACCATTTTTGTTCATGTACTGTTCTTTAGTGATGTTTTAAGAGTCAGTAAAGTTTGAAATGCTTAATCAGTCATAATCTGTGGCCATTCGTGTATTCTTCAATTTTTGGTAAAGTTTAATGAACATATATAAATGTATTATGTATATTATTTTATTTTTAATTTTTTCCTTATTTTTCCCCTCCCCCTCTCCC
>NW_007245996.1:48320-49685 GCF_000164805.1 Carlito syrichta
TTCCCCCACCCCTCCCTCCCTCCCTTCCTTCTGTCTTTCTCTCCTATCTATATATGCAAATAGAAATGCTTCAGTGACATTTATCAAATGTTGAGAGCAGATATTTTTATACAATGGAATTGTTTGTGGTTTGATTTCTGATTTTATACTTTGTGTTGCTTCAAAATTTTAGTGTGTACACAAATTATTTTTTCCATCATGAGTATCAATTTTTAAAAGATCTTCCCATAGAGAAAATATAAATTGGTGAGTTCTTGGCCATTCAAGCAAAAATTCAGTTAACAAGAGAACGATAATTTGTTCATGTTGTCTTCTATTGGCTATTCAAGTTGTCCTAAATTCAACAGATAAACTTTGACTTTTCAGTGTTTTAAGAAAAGAAGTTTAATAATATTTTAAAATGTAGGACTTTAGTGGCTTTCAATAAGTTTCAGATAAAACAGATTGTTTGCATAACTTTAAGCATTTAAAAAAATTTTATCTATCTACCTACATATCTACTTACCTACCTATGTTAAATGAGGAGAAAAGCTATATGCATTTAAAAATTTTTTTTTTTATCATGAAGACTGAGAGAAACTGGCATGGATAGGAATTTCCTTGCCCCAGCTGGTATAATAATTCCCTTTCACCAGCTGGGATAGTGGAAGTATGCTCAGGTGAAGTCCTTGTCTGGAGAGTAGATCTTTATGGTGAAGGAGGCTCCGGGTATAATTTCACTATAGTTATCCTTCTCCATCCCTGACAGACATATAAGAGATTTTTCTTTCTTATTCTGGAGAACTTGGTAGAGTTCCTAGAAGGAAACTACAGACATGTATAGAGTTTCCCCTAAGACGACAGCCCCTAGAACTTTCTCACTCGCTTTCTTCCACACTTACCTTCCAACAATTCATAAAAATTACCACTTAAGAGTTCTTACTACTTTACGGTTTGAGCAGCTTTAACTCCAGCAACTTCTGCTCCAGCTAAGCAGTTCCTTTTGCCATATGTCTTTCTTTATTTGGGGGTGATAATTTGCCTTCTAAACTCAATTCTCCCATGAGTCCATGAAAAACTTTAGGATGAGAACAATAGCTTCCAAAATCTTTATATGCCAGCCTTCCATACAACCTTCCATATAGTATATATATAGTAGTCCACCATATATATATATACACATATGTGTGTATATATATATATATATATATATATATATGAATATGTCATTTCTTTTTTTTTGAAGGTCAATGTTAAAAATTTGTATGTTTTTACAGTTTGTGATTCACTCTAATTTTTTTTTTTTTTTTTTTTCTTTTTTTTTTTGAGTGGGAGTCTCACTCTGTCGCCCAGACTGGAGTGCAGTGGCCGCTTCCGGCCACCGCG
>NW_007245996.1:49705-68976 GCF_000164805.1 Carlito syrichta
TTTTTTGATTTATTGTAGAGATGAGGTCTCGCTGCCCAGGCGGGTCTCGAACCCGCGCACTCTAATTTTTAATGGAACCACAATGTAAAGATCTATGGGAAACAATTAAAAACTCCTATATCCTGTCATTTATGATAGATATAATTAGTCCTGTTATTATTTTGGTATTCCATTCAATCCAAGTAAATTGGGATCAGAAATTTTAGAAAGAAAAGTCTTAATAGCAAAACAAATTTTAAATTAAACTATGCTCATATGCTTGTATGTGCAAAACACACCAACACAAACCCTGTTGCATCTACTTAGCCAGTTCATGGTAGAATAAACTTATGGATCCATTAGTTGTAATACAAGGATTTTACATATTGGATAAACTCAGGAATCAAGCATAGCCCAGTTCTACTTGCATGCTCATTATGGCAAAACCTATATTTTTTCAAGCATTGGTTAAATGTGCATTTCATCTTTTCTTAACATTTTTAGTGTTTGTTCATTTTCATTTTTTTGCACCATTATTCTTACTTAGATAACTTCATGCCTTCAGTCTTTATGCCTACAGTCTACTATAAGTAAGGAAGGGGCTATCCACGTAGCCTATAGTTTAAATAAAGAATTATGTGGCAAAGCAAGTTAAATTAATGGAAAACAGTTTTCAGCCTGAGTGAAGATAAACTATAAGTTTAATGAGGAGTTTTTTTAAAAAGGTCATATTTGCATAATTTACATTCAATAGGCCTGTCTTCAAATTCAGTCAAAACACTTCATTCATTTTATTTTTTTTAAAGAGAAACTTAGTATTTAGTATTTTAAAACTACTGTTACATTTAATACTCTCAGAGTTATAAGGGTATGAGATAAAGATCTTGCTGGAAAACTCACATGCAAATAATTTATTGCAGAGTAAAAATAACATTGGAGATAGAGTGCAGTGTCTCATATCTGTAATCTTAGCAATTTGGGAAGCTGTGTTGGAAGGATTGCTTGAGCCCAGGAGTTGAGACCAACCTAGGCAATATAGAAAGACCTCATGTATACAAAAAAAAAAAAATTAGCTAGGCATGGTGGCACGGGCCTATAGTCCCATCTACTCAGGAGACGGAAGTGGGAGGGTCTTCTAAACCAAGGAAGTCCAGGCTGTAGTGATTGATGATTGCGCCACTGCCCTCTAGCCTGGGAGACAGAACCATACGCGTAGAAGTGTAAAATAAAATAACACTGGTAGTAGAATAACAAGAAAAGTTTTAAAAAATGTTGTGGTGGGATGAATAATAAATGTTATAATTGGAAGATACTTCAAGAAAGAAGTCACATTGGTGTTGAATATTGAATGATGATTCAGCTTTCAAAGAGTGCAGAATGGATGGTGGGGAAAGGTAAGAGTTTCAATTTAAGAAAAGATTGATAACTAGAGCAAGAATGGTAATGTATGGTTAGAACATAGATGGCTTGAATTCCTCAAATACCAAATAAAATCTAAACTTCCCCAACTGACTGAATGGACCCCTTTTGGGTCAAAGAACACCTGAAAAACTAAATTCCAAGCCATGACTGAAAAGGAGTTTGGACAACCTTCTGTGTACCGCCTGGCTTACGGAGTTTAGGCACAACTGACTAACATTGACATTAAAATGGAAATTATAAAACTGACAAAACAGATTCTGTGCCAATAAGATATCAAATTCCAACCTGACTCTGGCATATCATCACATGACAGATAGCAGGCTCTAGAGGAAACAAAAATATTTTTCATCAAAATATTTTTTGACAGATTTTGAAGTGACCCTACAAAGCCATCTCTTAAGGAAATTTGTATCTGTAAAGAACATTTTTTAAAAGACGTATACCATTTATTCTCTCCGAAATGGGCTACTTAGATACTTCATCTATATAACAAGAATCTTGGGTTCCATAATCCTTCCTACCTCTCCCTTAACTCAAGCATTTCTTTTACTGATTTCAATATTTTTTTTTTAAAAAAAGCTAAACTCTTTCTATCCACTGGCAATCAGAAAATTTTTAAATCCACCTATGACCTGTAAGCTCCTCTGTTTGGGGATGTCCTGTCTTATTAGGCCCAATCAATGTAAACCTCACATGTCTTGACATATTTTGTTTGTAACTTCTGTCTCCTACAAAGTGTATAAAACCAATTTGTTTTATGGGCCTAGGCAACTCATAAATATTTTATAGTTTAGCTTTTTCATCAACATTTCAAAATTAAAAAGTTTTTAATTCATTAGTAGAATTAGTAATAAACAACAATTGAAATTTTTTAAGTAAATGCCAAGTTTACAAGTTGTCTTATATATAAGAGTTGGCAACCTGGAGAACGATCAGTTCTAGTAGGAAAGATAAGATGGAGAAGGCAAAGAACAAATTATGACTGATTAGTGAAAAAGCCAGAAGATTATTAGCCAGGAAGCTACTTTGAGGATGATTTTGAAGACAGATATTGAAGGCAAACAAGATTAAATTGACAGGCAGCTGCTAGGCACAGTAGTTCAAGACAATCCCAGCACTTTTGTAGGCTGAGGTGAGAGGATTGCCCGAGCCCACGGGTTGGAGAACAGCCTGGGCAACTTGGCAAGACCTCATCTCTACAATAAAAAAAAAAAATTAGCCAGGTGTCACCGTGCGCACCTGTAGTTCCAGCTACCTGGAAGGTTGAGGTGGAAGGATGGTAGTAGTCCAGTGGTTTGAAGATGGGATGGCCGTGAGCATGTCACTGCACTCTGGCCTGTACTCGGGCAACAGAGTGAGACTAAAACTCAAAAAAAAAAAAATTCCAGGCAGCATAAAGGTTAAAAATCAATGTTTATCACACCAAAAGGAAAAAACAAACAGCCCCTTTACAAAGTGGACAAAAGACATGAATAGGCACTTCTCAGAAGAAGATATATGGGCAACCAACAGACACATGAAAAAGTGCTCAGCCTCTCTCATATTCAGAGAAATGCAAATCAAAACCACATTGAGATACCACCTAATCCCTGTAAGAATGACCATCATTAATAAAACAAAAAATAACAGATGCTGGCGAGGATGTGGAGGAAAAGAGATGCTTTTACACTGCTGGTGGGAATGCAAACTAGTGCAACCTCTTTGGAAGACAGTGTGGCAATTTCTGATAGAACTAGAAATTGACCTCCTGTATGACCCAGCAACTCCCCTATTGGGAATATACCTAGAGGAACTCAAGTCATTCTACAAAAAAGATACCTGCACTTGTCTGTTTGTTGCAACTCTATTCACAATAGCAAAAACATGGAACCAGCCATGTTGCCCATTGAAGCTGGACTGGATAAAGAAAATGTGGTACATATACACAATGGAATATTATGCAGCCATAAAGAAGGACAAATATATGGACTTTGCAGCAATTTGGATGGATTTGGAGTCGATCATACTCAGTGATCTATAACAGAAACAAAGAACGGAGTACCATATGTTCTCTCTCATAAGCAGACCTTGAACAATTATAATACTATAAGAAAGTATTTGTCAGTAGTGGGAAACTTTCAGGGGATGGGGGTGGGATTGGCAACTGAGAGAAACTGCTAGGGGAGGGAGGAGTATATCTCATCAACGAGGGTACCTACATAATCAATGTTTGTATACCTAATCCTGAATTTTACCCCACATCTATATAATAATAAAAGAATCAATGTTTATATATGACATTAGGAAAGTAATTGGAAAACATGATATATTTAGTTTAGATAATGATGGTTGTCAAAACAGAATAAAGAGATAATAATAGAATTTGGGGAAATAAAAAAGACTGGACATGAAAGAAGAGAAAAATAAGCTCTCAAAAATAGTGTTGGGAAACCATACTTAAAAAAGTACATTGGGAGAGATAAAAGAAACATTTACATCAATTAAACTTAAAGGTTCCCAAATTAACAAAATTTTATCTAAAATAAATTGTTTTGTATTACTACACATACCATCAACACTTAGATTGATTATGATTTCAAATAAACCTGAAAATAAAACATACTATATAATAGTGACATGAAACTTCTATTGACCACAATGTTGAAAATAATCGGACTCCTGGCAAGATGGTGATGGGACAGGTGGGACTGTGAGAATCTCCATGAAATTGAGTGTCCATAAAAACTCTCGCTTTGCCCCCTGCTAGCCACACTGGTCCGAGGGCTGGAGGCACTTGGTCCCACGCACTGCCCGGCTGCCACAGTCACTGCCACCACCGCCACCCCACCCCAGGTGGCTCCTGGCTCCAGCACCATGGAGCTCTGGGCTCCCTCCCTGGCTGCACCATTCTGCCACTGCCACCCTGCCCTGAGCGGTCCTCTGCTCTGACCCCATGGAGCTTCAGGCTCCCTCCCCAGCTACACTGCCCCATTGCCACTGCTGCTGCCCTGCCCCAGCTGACTCTGTGGAGCTCCAGGTTCCCTCACCAGCTATACCAACCTGCCCCCAGTTTCCCTGCACTATGCCAACCTGCAACTGCTTGGCCATCTTGCACTCTGCGTACCTTGGTTTGCCCCTGGCCCAGCGGGACCAGAGATCAGCTTAAGCCATGAAACCAGACAGAGACCTGCATTGTCCCACTCAACTCCACCCAGCTCTGCCCATCTACCATCTTGGGACCTAAGGTAATCACATCAAACTGGAAGAGACAGGTGCCCCTCCTCCATGCTGGATCGAATACACACAAGACTGAGGCATCTGACCCTAGCGATGAACAACCCTACCAGCCTGTGATGAGAGCTAGAGATCAGAGCTGAAAGGACGTTGGACTTCCAGGAACAATCTCTGAGCAAGCCTGGCTCCTTATGAGTTGGAATCTCACTCTGTCGCCCAGACTGGAGTGCAGTGGCTGCTTCCAGCAACCACGGCCTCGACCTGATGGACTCTGGTGATTCTTCTGCCTCAGCCTTCCAAGTAGCTGGAATTACAGGCATGAGTTACCATGCCTGGTTGATTTTTTGATTTATTGTAGAGATGAGGTCTCGCTGCCCAGGCAGGTCTCGAACCCGTAGGCTCAGGCAATCCACTCACCTCAGCCTCCCAAAGGCGCGGGATTACAGGCTGAACCACCAATCCCGGCTTGTATTTATCTTTTTTGCTTTTTATTTATTATTATTATTTTTTATTTTATTCTTTGTCAGTTTTACTCATTTCCCCCTCTTTTCTCTCTCTTCTTATTGTTATTCATAATGTTTTCATACTTGCATTGTTTCTGTATTTATGATTTGTTTTTGTAGGGGAACAATATATCAAAAATGAGGCTGGTTGGCTTGTGTGATTGTTAGATTGTCTGTAATATATATATAATTTTTTTTTACTCTTTTCTGTCTTTGTGTCTCTTTTCATGTTAGTTGGTACATTTACCTGTTTTCCATCTTACTCTTCACTTACTCCACCTTCCTCTTCCCCCGCTTCCCTGCTCCATTCTTTTCCTTTCTCTTCCCTCATTTTGCTTTCAGGGAGCAAACATATATCCCCACTGCATGAACAGATTGCAACACAGTGGGAAGTGGGATACAGGATACCCACACACCTGTAGTGGATACTGGGATTTGCAGATAGATTCTGAATCACAGATCCTCCCTCAATTAAATCTCAAAACTGCAAAAAAGTACAGCCCCAACCCACATTCCAGCTTCAGAATTGCACAAGGCTAGAAGATTTACATAAGGAAGAATAGGAGATTGATCAAACAGAGATAAAAGCAACCCCTCCATCCCTGAATAACTGAACTAAAGGAGGGGGCGGGGAGGGGAAAGAAAGGAAAAAGTGGGGAGGGAAATTACACAAATGAATAAAAACCAAAAGAAGAATATAGCTCTCACACAGACCCCTGGGAGGTCAGACACTGGTAGACTTCAGAATGCAAATAATGAAAAGCCCCCAGAATAACTGGTCACATACTACAAACCCAGACATCAAGACATTAATAGAGAGAATAAAAAGAATTGAGGAGAGACAAGAGGAAAATAGGAAGGAGTTAATAACTGAGATAACAGTAGTAAATAATACTGTGATTGAAATAAATAACAAACTAATAAGTATGGAAAGAGGAATTAATCAAGCAGAAGGAAAAATCTCAGAGCTTGAGGACTAAAATATAGAACTAACCCAAACTGTCAAAAACATAGAAAAGAAGCTGAAAAGAGATGAGTGATTATTTCAAGAGGCTGAACCTAAGAGTAATTGGACTTCTGGAGGTAGAAAGAGAGACAGAGACCACCCTGGAACAAACATTCCATGAAATTATTCAAGAAAACTTCCCTCATCTCATCAGTGCTGTGAAAATTCAAACACAAGAGATTAAGAGAACCCCTGCAAGACAACAAATGAGAAGATCAACTCCCAGACACATAATAATTCACCTAAACAAAGTAGATATAAAAGAAAAAATCCTAAAGGCAGCAAGAGAAAAAGGTCAGACTACCTACCAGGGAAAACCAGTTAGAATAGCAGCAGATTTATTTTCAGAAACACTTCAGGTTAGGAGAACTTGGAGCCCAATCTTCAAAGTTCTCAAAGATAAACAATTTCAACCAAGAATAACCTACCCAGTTAAGCAAAGTTTCATCAGTGAGGGAGAATTAAACTCTTTCTCAGACATCCAATCCCTAAGAACTTACATTGCCTCTAGACCACCTCTATAAGAAACACTTAAGAAAGTATTAAACACAGAAGAAAAGGGATAAAGAACAACAACGTTCTTCACAAGAGTACAGGAAAAAGATTGAAAACACACATGAATCAACCCAAAAATCAAAAGAAAGAACAAACATCAGGAACAAAAACAACTCTGTAAGAACCTCATGACAGGGATAAACTCTCACATTTCAATAATTAGCCTGAATGAAAATGGACTAAATGCACCACTGAAAAGACATAGAATGGCAAAATGGATAAAATATCATGAGGCAACAATATATTATTTCCAAGAGACTCATCTCACCAGAAAGGACACCCACAGACTTAAAGAGGATAGGAAGCAAAATTTCAGGTAAATGGAACACAAAAGAAAGCAGGAGTTGCAGTCTTAATTTCAGACAAAATACCCCTTAAGCTATCAAAAATTATAAAAGATACAGAAGGACACTACATAACGATAAAAGGTTCAATCAATCAACAAGAAATATCCATCCTAAACATATATGCATCAACATAGGAGCACCAACTTTCATAAAACCACTTCTAGGCAAACTTAAAAAAGATATTGACTCTAACACTATCCTGGCTGCAGATATTAATACCCCACTCACAACCCTAGACAGATCATCAGGACAAAAAATCAGCAAGAAGATCTGGAACCTCAATGTGACTCTTGACCAAATGGGCTTAATTTATACCTACAGAACAGTCCACCCAATGACCATAGAATATACATTCTACTCATCACCACATAGAATGTACTCTAAAATCAACCACATTCTTGGCCATAATCAAACATAAACAAATTTCATAAGTACATGGCATAAATTTTGCCATGTACCTTCTCAGACCACAGTGGAATAAAAATAAATATCAACACCAACAAAGTTCCCCCCAAACACACAAAGACATGGTCACTAAACAGCATGATGCAAAGCAACTCCTGGGTCAACATGGAAATCACGATGAATATTTGTGTACCTAACCCTGTATTGTACCCCACAATTTTAAAATAAAAATAAAAAATAAATAAAAAATAAAATAAAATAAAATAAAGAAAATAATCAAGGAGAGTTACTTTTCTTCTTCCTCCTGCTTTCACACATGATCAATTAACTCTCTGTTACACCTTGTCAAAAAATGAGCCAGAGCAAAGAGAATTGGAAGGTGCCAAAAAGACACTTGTGTAATCTGTTTGCACCTCATGAAAACAAAAAAAATGAGTGATATTAAAAGTTGTATCTCTACTAAAATGAGATATCAAATCATTACTGCCCTACCTGACTTGCATGAAATATTAAATTTATTGATGACTGTATAGTAAAAAAAAAAAAAAAAAATCCTTACACAGATGAAAAAGTTTTATATGCAAAATAGAACTTGATAGAGACTCTCAAGATAGGGGAAGATCATTTGATTGAGCTCCAACTTTTGAGCATCTGTTTTTCCAGTTCCTGTGCTGGGATGTGGGGACACAAAGGCAATCACATCATCTCTTATGGAAGGGTTTGTCTCAAAAAGTAGAACGTGCTAAGTACTATGAAGTTGGTAAAGCAGGGTTGGGCCTATATGCTCAAAATATGGTCCATTATCATTAGTGTCATCTAAGAGTTTCATATGTGTAATTTAAGTCCTCCTTTCAGACTCTGAATTAGAATCTCCGTTGTAAAAAAAATTCCCAGGTGATCCCTGTGCACATTAAAGTTGAAAAGGCCTGGGATAGTTGACATTTTATCTTTTTCAGACACAAGTTTCAGGGCCTGGCATTTGAAAGCCCTTTCTTATTTGGGAGAAACACCAAAATAAGGTACCAAGAGGTACCAAGATAATTCCCCTACACATTTCTTTGCATCTAAGGCCAGGGCACAAAACCCAAATCCAACTATCTGCATGCTTTGCTTGTGAATTTGAATCTTGAGAGAATGACCCAAAGATGCAGGTGAATTAGAAACTATGGCTATGGTGTGAATGAAAGCACAGTGATGAGCATTAGGGTGCCACAGTTAGGTGGCATGCTGGTTAACATCCAGTGGTGGCAGCACCAGAAATCCTGCCTGTGCGTTTATTTTGAATGCTTCTTCCTGAGTCTTCTCTGGGAACCAATCAAAGGCCATTTATTATCATAAATTCCCTTTCTTTGTAACTTAAACAAAATCATTTTTTTCCTGTATTTTTCCTGTCTAGTATACTTGAAAGAATAGGTGTTCATGTCAGTCTACAGTTCATGTTTGGAAGCGAGGAATTGTGCTATTTGAATTGAGTCCTTTCTCTTAGTTATTATTTTTAATGAACATTAAAAATATTTTAAATATTTAAAAGTTATAACAACCCACAAAATCAATACAACAAACATAATGCAACCTTAAAATCTTGGCATCTGTGCTTCCACTTTTTAAAGCAATGTTCTATTATTTTCAGTTAAACAATTACTGCGTTATTGATAAATATTTTAAATAATACATAGATGGACAAATATAAATGTTAAAAAATCAGTTCACATTCAGTTACTCAGAAATAAGCTTTATTAACATTTGATGAATATGATTTCAATCAACTTTCAAAGCATAATTAATAGATAAATAGAGAGATGAAAATGTTTTATTAAAAGGTGGATTATGTCCCATACTTTGGGAGGCTGAGGAGAGTGTATTGCCTGAGCCCGAGGGTTCGAGACCCGCCTGGGCAACTTGGCGAGACCTCATCTCTACAATAAATCAAAAAATTAGCCGGGCGTGGTAGCCCACGCCTGTAGTTTCAGATATTTGGATGGCTGAGGCAGAAGGATCGCCGGAGCCCAGCAGGTCGAGGATGCAGTGGCCGGGAGCGGCCACTGCACTCCAGTTTAGGTGACAGAGTGAGACGTCAACTCAAAAAACAAACAAACAAACAAACAAATAAAAGTGGATTATGGCCGGGCTTGGTGGCTCAACCTGTAATCCCATCACTTTGGGAGGCCAAGGCAGGTGGATTGCCTGAGCCCGCAGGTTTAAGACACCACCGGGCAACTTGGGGAGACCTCGTCTTTACAATAAATCAAAAATTAGCTGGGCGTGTTCCGGCTACCTGGAAGGCTGAGGCAGAAGGATCACCAGAGCCCCGCAGTTCGAGGTTGCGGTGGCCGTGAGTGTGCCACTGCACTCCAGCCTGGGCAACAGAGTGAGACTCCAACTCAAAAAAAAAAAGAAAAGAAAAGAAAAAGTGGATTATACTACCAAAATCATTTAAATGGCAAATATAAGCTTAATTTTTATTTTTTTATCAGAAAAAAAGAAAATGAAGGAATTGTTCAACTCTTAATGCAAGTGCCTTCTTCTGAAATTATATAGTTTCCTAAATGATATCTCTTAAGTTAGGGAAAGGGAAAAAAATTTAAGAAGTTGAAGTCTCTTTTTGAGAAAGGACATTTCAATTTTAGCAGCGTCAATCATACTATAAATGAAAGAGGAATATATTTTTACTCTCACACTTTCTCATTTCTCCCCTCCCCCAGATTCTAATTTTATTAGCTATCTCAAACTCTTACATGGTACAGGTTTTTATTCAAAATTGGTTCTGTAACCATATTTCATATGATTAAATAGCACTGATTTTTAATGATGTGAATTCAAGTGTTTACATTTCATACTACTGACCATCTTCTGTTCCTGAAATTCTAATTTAGTGAATTTTTCACCAAGATTTTTAAAAATCACTATTAGTTATAGATGCTACATACGCCTAAATCTTTATAAATATATACCTATGGTTCTTATAATACATACCTACATTATACTTCTGTCATTTTTGGAAATATACGGGGTGCCAAAAAATGTATACACATTTTAAGAGATGTTATTTATGTATTACTTTTCAAAACTGAATTAAATTATGGTAACAATGTGTAGTATGACATTCACTCAACTGTGCTTCTGCCATTTTTTTTTGCTGTCCTCCCTGTTGCTTAGTTATACTAGCATTCATTTGATTAACGCTATCTTTTGAGAGAACATCATACTTAAAATGTGTGTACATTTTTCTGCACTTCCTGTATATACATATATAGTACATATGTACATATATAATATCCATATATACATATTACATATATCTCTATAATATACATATGTATATATGTGTATATCTATATCTATAACTCGATCTCACTTTGTTGCTTAGGCTGGAGTGTAGCAGCCCAATCATAGTTCAGTACATCCTCAAACTCCTGACTTCAAACAATCCTCCCCTCCTCAGTCTCCTAAGTAGTTTAAATTAGGTGTGAACCACTGGGTCTGACCTGGAAGCATATTTTTGGGACTTACTTTATTTCTGAAGGATCCCTAGAAATTTTAAAACTTTCTTCCAGCATTGAATATTCTTTTGGATAAGTCTAAGGACAAACTCAATTTTTCTCTTGGAAATAATTTATTTTTTCCTGATACAAGTATAAATTAACTATCATTTTAAAACATGTTCTTGTAATAAGCTACAATACAGAAAAAGGATGCAAATCACAATTATTCAGAACAATAAATTATGACAAAATAAAACAATAGATCAGAAAATAGGTATTGTCAGCACTCCAAAATTTCTTTTTCTCTCCTATATAAAATCATCAAGACTTTACTTTTGACATTAAAAAAATATTATTGGTATATACTATATGTATATATTTTGAGGATACATATGAGAATTTGATATATTCTTATAATTTGTAAAGATAAAATCAGTATAATTGGTATATACACTATCTTAAATATTTGTATTCATTTGTGCTAGAAAAAAAAATCTAAGTTATTTTGAGTTATACGATAGATTATAGATTCCCTATTGATCAACGAAACATATGATTTCTTCTCCCAAATTGTGTATTTGTACCCATTAATGCATTTCTCTCCATCTATCTCCCCCTTCTTCCTACACTTCCTGGCCTCTAATAACCATCAATCTACTCTTCATCTTCAAGAGATTCACTTTATTACCTCCCACATCTGTGTAAGAACATGCAATATTTGTCTTCCTGTGCCTGGCTTCTTTCATTTAACATAATAACCTTAGTTCCATACATGTTTTCTATACATGAAAGAGAGGAAAAAATTCACGTTTATAGTTGAATAATATTCCATTGTCTACACGCACCACAATTTATTTATTTATTCACAAGTACTTAGGTTGATTTCATATTTTGGCTACTGGGAATAGTGTTGTAATAAACATGGAAATGCAGATATCACATTGATATATCAATTTTCTTTTGTATATATACTCAGAATTGGACTTGTGGATAATTTTAAAGTACTATTTTTAGTTTGTCGAGAATGCTTCATACAGTTTATTTTATTATTATTATTATTTTAAAGATGTGATGTACATTTCAGGGTTAGGTATACAAGTGGTCATTGCACAAGTAAGGTTTGGGCCTCACTTTGGTCCCCATTTCAACTGATTTGAGATCAGGTATCCTTATTGTTGAGGTGTGCTCCTCTGCCCCCAGCAGTTTCCCACTACTGCCAATCCCTTTCTTATAGTATTATGATAATTATTCAGGGTCTGCTTATTAGTGAGAACGTGTGATACTCAGTTCTTTGTTTTTGTGATAGATTACTTAGTATTATAGGTTCTAAGACCATCTAAGTTATGTGAAGTTTACAACTTTGTCCTTTATGGCTGCATAATATTTATCATGCATGTGTACCACATTTTTAAAAATCAGTCTACTTTCTATGGGCAGCACAGTTGATTCCATATTTTTGCTATTGTAAATAAGGCTGCAATAAACATACATGTGCAGATACCTTTTTCATAGACTGATTTGAATTCCTTAGGTATATTTCCAGAAGGAGGGACTGCTGGGTCAATGGATGGTTGCTTTTAGATCTTTTAGGAATTGCCACAGTGTTTTCCACAGAGGTTATGTTAGTTTACTCTCTCACCAACAGTGTAGGAGTGGAACCTCATCAAATTGAAAAGCTTCTGCAAAGCAAAAGACACCATTAAGAGAGCAGGGAGACAGCCAACAGAATGGTAAAAAATATTTGCCAACTGTATATCTGATTAAGGCCTAACATCTAGGATCTAAGAACTCAACCGTGCCGAAAAGAAAAAAACAAACAACTCTATTAAAAAGTGGGCCTACGATACAAATAGACACTTCACAAAAGAAGATATACGAGCAGTTAACAGATGCATTAAAAAAAAAATGCTCAGCCTCACTAATCATCAAAGAAATACAATTAATTAAAACCACATTGAGATATCACCTAACTTCAGTCAGGATGGCCATCTTCAATAACTCAAAAAACAACAGATGCAGGAGAGGATGCAGGGAACATATAGTTTTCTATAGTGATTGTACTAGTTTACGTTTCCACCAATATTGTACTACTGTTCCCCTTTCCCCCCTTTCTCACCAGAGTCTTTCATTCTTCATATTTTTAATATAAGCCATTTTAACTGGGGTAAGATATCTCATTGTAGTTTTGATGTGTATTTCTCTGAAACGTAGTGATGTTGAGCATTTCTTCATATACTTGTTGGCCATGTGAATACCTTTTTTGATAACTGTCTATTCAGATCTTTTACCCATTTAAAAATATCAGATTTGTGTTTTTTTCTTGCAATTGGGTTTTTTTGAGTTTCTTATATATTCTTGTTATCAATCCTTGTCAGATGGATAGTTTGCAAATATTTTCTTCCATTCTGTGGACTGTCTCTTGACTTTGATTTTTCTTTTCTTTTCTTTTTCCTATTTTTTACTGTGTTGAAACTTTTTAGCTTGATGTAATCTGACTTTCAATATGATAGATCCATTTTACAAATTTGAAACAATATAAAAAACATAAATTAATATGTTTTTTATTTGTATTGGACTTATTTAGTTGAACTTTTTTTGTGTTTATAGCTTTAGGTTATTGTCATTGATGATAGTATTCCAATTGTGTGATTATATTATAATATAGGTATCCATTGAATTATTTATTAACATCTTAGTCTAATTTTAGGCCATTTTGAAGAATTATTTCATAGATATTCTTGTAAATGCCTTTTGGTCTACATATGTGTATATATTTGTTGTGCATATGCAGGGGCGGGATTGCTTAGTTACAGAGCATAAGTGTTTAAATTCAACAGATACAGACAAAAAGTTTTATCAAACAGTTGTAGGGAATTCATTCCACTAATAGTATGTGAGAATTTTAGTTATTTCACATGATCTCTAACGTTAATATTGAAAAAATTAAAAATTATCCTCAATTTGCAATAGTCTCTCATTACAATTTTATTGAGCAATTCTCTAATGTCTGAAGTTGAGTTTCCTTTCAAGAGTTCATTTGTCATTTGGATATTTTCTTTTGGCATGTTATTGTTCAGGAGTTTTGCCTATTTATTTTCCCTATTAGTCCTTTCCCTTTTTCATATTGGTTTCTAAGAGTTCTTCACAGCCGGGCTCGGTGGCTCAGCCTGTAATCCTGCGCTTTTGGGAGGTTGAGGTGAGTGGATTGCCTGAACCCGCAGGTTCGAGACCCGCCTGGGCAGAGAGAGCTCATCTCTGCAATAAATCAAAAAATCAGCTGGGCATGGGAGCGCATGCCTGTAATTCCGGCTACTTGGAATGCTGAGGCGGAAGGATCGCTGGAGCTCATCAGGTCGAGGCTGTGGTAGCCGGGAGCGGCCACTCCACTCCAGTCTGGGCGACAGAGTGAGACTCCAACTCAAACAAACAAACAAACAAAAAAAGAGTTCTTCACTATTCTGGATATGAGCCATTGTCATTTATTGTTGATTCTAAGATTTGTTGTTATTGTTGGTTTTATTGGCTGTTTATTTGACTAGCCGTTATTGAAAAGGCTACTCTGTAGTGTTAACTTCCTTGTAGATTATAAACTTTTGTTCCTGCCATTGAGGTGTTTGAGTTTTTTATATAATCTTGTTATTCATACTTTGTCAGATGGATAGTTTGAAAATATTTTCTTCCATTCTGTGGATTGTCTCTTGACTTTGTTGGAGTTTGTGTACGTGTGTGTGTGTGTGTGTGTGTGTGTGTGTGTGTGTGCGCACGCTTGCACACTGTGCAGAAAATATGTGTGGATTTGTTTCTGTACAATTCTATTCTATTTCCTTGGTGGGTTTCCCTATTTTTGCATCAATTTAATCTTATCTTACTTATATCTTTCTATAAAATGTCTTCATACTTATAGAATAAATCCTTGCTCTTCTTTTTCAAGATGGTCTTGGATTTTCTTGGCTCTTTGCATTTTCATATGAAGTGACAAATCAGATCATCAAATTTTATTAAAAAGAAATCTGTTTGACAATATTTTGGTTGAGGTTCTTCTAAATAAAATTTATGCTGTGTTTAAACTTCAAGGAGAAAAATGAGAGATTCATAAATATATAGCTTTTGATAGCTTATAAGAAGGACATATTAGTGTAACTACCATACGTATATAAATAAAATAGAATATTGTAGCTACCAAGAAAACATCTCATGATCCTTTGCTCACTATTCCCTTATCCAAAGATAACTACTATTTTTATACAGTTTAGCCAATTTTTTAAGTTCAAAGTAAATCATACACACACACACACACACGCACATACTTTTGTCTCTTCGTGGCATATAAGATTCATCTGTATTATTTTATGTAGGAGAATTTTGTATATTATTATTGCCATATAATGCTTATTGTATGTATCATAACTTATTTATGTATTTTCATTTTCATAAGCTTGGATTGCTTCTGTCTGGGAAGTACTGAAAATAATGTTGTTACGGGCATCCTTTTTCATGTCTTGATAAAAAATATGAACCTATTTCTTTTCAAGATATACCTAGAAGTAATATTGTAAGGAAGATCATAGAAAAACATATAGTGTGTATGTGTGTATGTATAATGTGTATATGTCTAGTGTGTGTGTGTACATAGACATATGTACACACACACACACACACCCACACACACACACACACACATACACTAAACAATGTGAAAGTCAAATTATTTTCACCAGTAGCTCAACAAATTTTATTCTACTAAAGTGGTAAAAAAAACATTCATTTCAATCAATAGATTATGAAAGTTTCAGTTGCTTGACTACTTATTAACATTAATATTTTTGTCATTCTGGTGGATATAGGGTAGTATCTCATTTTGATTTTAACTTACTTTTCCCTGGTGATCAAAAATCTTGAGTACTTTGTCATGTGTTTGTAAACTATTTGGATATTCTTTTTTGGTTTTTCAAGAATTTGTTCTATTTGGTTATTGATCTATTTTTTTTTTTTTTACTGGTTTGTTCAGTTTAAAAATATTTTGTTGATACAAGTCTTGTGTGTTAAGTGTGTGAGAGATAATATACATAATGCAATATTCTCCCAATTTGTATTTTGCCTTTTCACCTGATTGTATCTTTGGATGTATAAAACTTTAAAATTTGAACATAGTTTGATGTATCATTTTATCTTTTATAATTAGTACTTTCTGTGCTCTCATTAAGGAATTCTTTCATGCCTCTGATTTATGAAGATTTGTAAAATATATATTATCTTATAGAAGCTTTGTTGTTTTAGTTTTCACATGTTGTTCTACAAATCATCTGGTATTGATTTTTTTGCAATGTGTGAGTTAGGGGTCATGACTGAAATTTTTCCATATTAATATGCAATACACAGAAAATCATATTTAAAATACCTCAAAATTTTTATTTTCAAGTGACATCAGTAGGAAACTCAACTGTGTATTTTATTCTGCACATGCACAATTTTATTTCTCAATTCTACATTATTTTTCAATTATCCACATGTTTGTCCTTTTCTTAATAAAAATGTTCCAGAACAGACATATTTACCATCTAATAGATAAAGCATGAACAAAGCTTGATGCCAAATGTCTCTCAATGCACCTTTCTGTAACCTTGCTATCTATTCTGAAGTTGTTTAAAGAATACTTTCATATGTCACTCATACACACACAAACACATACACACAAACACACACACACACACAGACACACACACACACACACACACACACACACACACACACACCCCACAGATTGCATTTCAAGATTCAATATAAGCAGTGGCTAAAAAAGCAACTGAGTGAAAAATAGAACTAAAGAAAGGAGGAGCAGTGTTTTTTTGCCTTTGATTCAAGTATATTTTGGGATTTAAAAAAAAGTCAGAAAGAAAAATAATTTATCTCATTCCAATGCAATTTGAGTCCCAATTATTCTTGTGGAAATATTATAAAGAACCCTCATACATACCAAAAAACAAGAGATGTCAAGAAAGCATCATTTTTTTGTTTACATTTTCACATTAATCTCTTATTCTTTTTACCAGACTGACTTTATGTAAAAAACTACTCTTTTTTTTTTCTTTTTCAAATTCATACGTTTCAAGAAAAGTGGCACAGATTGAAAGAGGCTGAAAAATTTGATAAGGTGAAAATTTGCAGTGTTGGTGTGAATCCCTCTGGTCAAAGTCAGTGAGGGATTATTATAGCTGATCACAGTTCTAGAACAGAGGAAGAAAAAATACTTTTAAAAAAGTGGCAGCTTTTATAAAGCAGCTACTAAATAAACTAAAATAAGATGTTGACTTTAACATTATAATAGCTGTGGACTTAAATATTCCACTAACAACCCTAGATAGATCATCAAGTTAATAAAAAAACAAAGAGATCTGGAACCTCAACTTGGTCCTTGACCAAATGTACTTAGTAGATACCTACAGAACGCTCCACTCAACAACCACAGAGTATACATTCTACTCATCGCCACATGGAACATACTTCAATATTGACCATATCCTCAGCCATAAAACAAGCATAAACAAATTTCACAAGATATAAATACTCCCATGCACCTTCTCAGATCACAGTGGAATAAAAATAAATATCAGCACCAACAAAATTCCCTCAAAATCCGCAAAAACATGGACACTAAACAGCATGATGTTGAGCAACTCCTGGATCAACATAGAAATCAAAAAAGAAATTAAAAGATATTGGAAAACAAATCAAAACAAAGAAATATCTTACCAAAACATCTGAGATGCCAAGAAAACAGTACTAAGAGGGGAATTTATATCTCTACAAACTAGAAAAAGAACAAGTTGACAGCCTAACAAATCATCCAAGAGAGCTAGAAAGGCAAGACCACTGAAACCCTAATTTCAATGGAAGAATCCAGATCACCAAAGTAAAAGCACAAATATGGGACATAGAAGACAAAATATCATAGGAAAAAAAAATCAATGAAACAAAAATCTGGCTCTTTGAAAGAATAAGCAAGATTAATGTACCCCTAGCTAGAATGACCAAGAAAAAGAGAGACAAAGTCCAAATAAACACAATCAGAAGGCAAACAATCAAGGCACAGCTGACTCCAAAGAAATAAAAAAAGTTTGTCAGAGATTATTATGCACACCTGAATGGAAAATAACTTGATAGCCTAAATGAAATGGAAGACTTTGTAACATCACACAACCTCCCAGGGTTGAACCAAGAGGAAACTGAGATTTTAAATAGACCAGTAACAACCCAAGAAATTGACTGTCTCATAAGAAAGCTCCCTACCAAAAAAAAAAAAGCCCTGGTCCAGAGAGTTTCAGCAGAGTTCTACAAAACATGCAAAGAGGAATTGATACCATTCCTATTAAAAGTATTCCAGGCAATGGAGAAAGATGGAATTATTTCTAAATTATTTTATGAAGCTAACACCACACTGATACCCAAACTGGGTAAAGATTCAACAAAGAAAGAGAACTACTGGCCAACAGGTCAACATCCCTGATGAGCATAGATGCAAAAATACTCAACAAGATTCTAGCAAATCAGATCCAATAACACATCTCAAAAATCATCCACCATGACCAAGTAGGCTTCATCCCTGGGATGCAGGGCTGGTTCAACATCAGTAAGATCATAAATGTAATTAAATACATCAACAGACATAAAAACAAGAACTACATGATTATATTATTTAATACAGGAAAAAACTTTTGATAAAATCCAATATCCCTTCTTGATAAAAACCTTCGAACACCTAGGAATATACCTCAAAATAGCAAGAGTCATCTATGATAAACCCACAGTCAACATACTCTAAACAGACAGAAATTGGAAGTTTCCCCTGAAAACTGGAACAAAGCAAGGCTACCTACTCTTAGCCCTCCTCCAACATTCAACATAATGTTGGAAGTCCTTGCTAGAGCAATCAGACAAAAGAAGGAAATCAGGAGTATCTTAATATGAAAACAAGTCAAGTTATCCCTCTTTACTGACAATATGATTCTTTACCTCGAAAATCCAAGAGAATCTGTCGAAAACCTCCTTGCACTGATAAAGGACTTTGACAAAGTCTCAGGTACAAAATAAATGTGCAAAAGAGAGTCACATTCTTATACACCAACAAAAAACAGGCAGCGACCCAAATAAAATGCCCAACCCCACTCACAATAGACACACACACACACACACACACACACACACACACACACACACACACACGGAAATACCTTGGCATCTTCCTAGAGAAGTGAAAGACCTTTACAATGAGAACTACAAAACACAGCTCAAAGAAATCCAAGAAGAAACAAGCAAAGGGAAAAGTATTCCATGCTCATGGATAGGAAAGAATCAACATTGC
>NW_007245996.1:68996-98304 GCF_000164805.1 Carlito syrichta
ACACACACACACACACACACACACACACACACACACACACACACACACTGAAATACCTCGGCATCTTCCTAACCAAAAAGTGAAAGAACTTTTCAACAAAAACTGCAAAACACTGCTCAAGAAGTCAAACAAATGAAACAAATGAAAAAATGACACAAACAAATGAAAAAATATTTCATACTCATGGATTGGAAGACTCAACTTTGTTAAGATGCCCATCCTAGCAAAGGCAATCTACAGATTCAACACTATACCCATTAAATTACCAACATCATTCTTCTCAGACCTAAAACCAATACAGAAATTCATATGGAAACATAAACGACTATGAATAGTCAAAACAAACCTTAGCAAAAGAAAGAAAGTGGAGGTATCACACTTTCCAGACTTTAAACTTTATTATAAGGCTACTGTAATTTAAAAAAAAAAAGAACTGGCATTAGTACAAGAACAGGCATATAGACTAATGGAACAGAATAGAGATGCCAGAAGCAAAACCTCAATTTCTCAACCAACTCATCTTCGACAAAGCCTCCACCAACAACTACTGGGGATTTAAATGTAATTAAATACATCAACAGACATAAAAACAAGAACTACATGATTATATTATTTAATACCGAAAAAAACTTTTGATAAAATCCAATATCCCTTCTTGATAAAAACAACTACTGGGGAGAGGAGAACCTATTCAATAAATGGTGCTGGGAAAACTGGTTGACTATGTGCAGTTGCTGGGACACCCATCACAAAGGAGAGGCAGTTACTGGGGCACCAATGATGAAGAAGAAGAATGAAACAGGATCCCTACCTATCACAATACACAAAAATCAACTCCAAATTGATCAAAGACCTAAATGTAAAACCCCAAACTTTAAGAATCTTAGAAAATGCATGGGTTACCCTTACAGAAATGAGAAAAGACACCGATTACTGATCAAAATTCCAAAAACCCATTCCATAAGAGATAAGATAGACAAGTGAGACCTCATCAAACTGAAAAGTTTCTGTAAAGCAAAAGAAACCATTAAGAGAGCAGGGAGACAGTCTGCAGAATGGAAAAAAATATTTGCCAACTTCACATCTGACAAAGACCTAACATCCAGGATCTACAAGGAACTCCAATGTGCCAAAAGGAAAAAACAAAACAAAACAAAAAACAAACAACCCCATTAAAAAGTGGGCAACAAGCCGGGCTCGGTGGCTCAACCTGTAATCCTGCGCCTTTGGGAGGCTGAGGTGAGTGGATTGACTGAGCCCGCGGGTTTGAGACCCGCCTGGGTAGCGAGACCTCATCTCTACAATAAATCAAAAAATCAGCTGGCGTGGTAGCTCATGGCTGTAATTCTGGCTACTTGGAAGGCTGAGTCAGAAGGATCGCCGGAGCCCAGCAGGTCGAGGCTGTGGTGGCCGGGAGCGGTCACTGCACTCCAGTCTGGGCGACAGAGTGAGACTCCAACTCAAAAAAAAAAAGTGGGCAACACACAAACATGAATAGACACTTCTCAAAATAAGACATACGAGCAGCTGACTGACATGAAAAAAATACTCAGCCTCATTAGAGAAATGCAGTCAAATCCACATTGAGATACCACCTAACTCCAGTAAGGATGGCCATAACTAATAAAACCCAAAACAATATATGCTGGCTAGGATGTGGAGAAAATGAAACACTTCCACACTGTTGGTGGGAATGCAAACTAATTAAACTTCTATGGAAAATAGTGTAGTGATTCCTAAAAGAACTAGAAATTGATCTTCCATATGATCCAGTAATCCCCCTTCTGGGAAAATACCCAAAGGAACTTAAATCACTCTACAATAAGATACCTGGACACACATGTTTATTGCAGCACTATTTTCAATAACAAAAACATGGATCCAACCGTGTTGCCCACGAAAACTGGACTGGATAAAAAAAATGTGATACATATACACAATGGACTATTACGCAGTCACAAAGAAGAACAAAATATGAACTTTGGAGCAACTTGGATGGATTTGGAGTCTATAATACTCAGTGATATATCACAGAAACAACGAACTGAGTATCACATGTTCTCACTCATAAGCGGACACTGAACATTTACCATAATACTATATAAGAAAGTGATTGGCAGTAGCTGGAAACTGCCGGGAAGTGGATGCATAACGTTGATAAGGGTACCTGATCTCAAATCAGGCAAAGTAGGGACCAAAGGTAGGCCCAAAACATTACCTGTATCGTGACCACTTGTAGACCTAACACTGAATTGTACCCCACATCTTTAAAATAAAATAAATTTTATAAAAAGAAATTGAGCCCCACAGTAAGTACTCTTATGTTTAGTTTCTTTAAAAATAATAAAAAATAAATAAAAATAAAGGTGGCAGTTTCAAACTTCACACAATTGGAAGTGTGTGGCTGTTCTCAATTATTATCATTTTAATTCAAAAGATTTTGCAAAGAAAAATCCAAAATTAGTTCTTAAAGCATTATGAGGTACTTAAATGCCAGCATTTTGATTTGTGTATATATTTGCTATGGCAGAAAATAGCAAGTTAACTCAAAACCCCTTTCTTTCTTTAAAGTATTAGAGACAGACTTGAATCAATTACAATGTGTAAAATATAGCCCCAGATTGTACTGGTATGTTTAATAGTATGGCATAAACTGTCAGAGAGTCAGATAAAGATTAATGTTGAAAAGACTTAAAAGAGTTCTCCAGGTGTTGATTTATATAAATGTGTTTGCTTCGTGGCCTGAAGCATTTTCTTGCATGCAAGATATAACCAAGATGGACAAAGTTGTCTGTCTTCATGATATGGAACTTCTATTTGTCAGTCATTCCATCAATCAGTTGATCAACAGGTAGCTGTTGAGTGCCTACTATGAATACTCAAAAGCTTCACTGTTAGCTTATTCTTAATCTTATTCTTTAAAATGGCAAATATTGTGTTTTCATGGGAGAAATTTTGGCCTGTTTTAGAGTTTTTAAAATAAATTTAAATATAGCCTAATCTCATTTTGGCTCTTAAAAATATAATCTGGCATCTGGATAATAATGTCATCTAAATAAGTCAAATAATAAAAATAAGTATTATTCACATTTTGAGATTATAATATATATATTATATACATATATACACATTATATATATATATATATATCAGATGCAGCAACACTCCCTTTTCTTTTTACTGACTTTAAAAATAAAATTTAAAAAATAAATTTATAAAATATTTTTTGAAGGTTAGTGACTAAATTTGTGTACAGTTTTTTCTCAGTTTCCAGTATATGCATCCTCAAATGCTTTTCAATGTAAATCAATGAAAGCATCTACTTTTGCTGAACTATTATATTTTTATGATTTTATACCACATTTGCCTCTATTTAACAGGTTGTTGCAGTGTTTGTTTGCTGTTGAAAAACAACTCCCACTTACACATGAAATTAATTATAATGTCTCATAGTTCTGTGGATTGCAAGGCTCTGCAGAAGTTTTTTTTGCTTAAGAATGCTCATGCAGTTTTCATTAGATGGTTAGTAGGGCTGACATCATGCAAAGACACTATTGGGCTGGATAGTTTTTCCACAAGGCCAACAATTGATCCTTGCTGTTACCTGGGAGTTCAACTAGTCTGTTTTTCGAAGCATCTCTTGTATATGCCTTCACTGTGCAGTTTGGGTGTCTTACAGTAGATTGGTTGAGATCCCAGAGGGAGCAAACAAAAAGTACATATTCTGTGAAACAGAAATGGACGATTTTAGTTCTTGGTCAGGAAATTATCACTAGGTCACTTCTGTATCCTATTGGTCAAAGCAGCCTGTCCACATTTATGGGAAAGGGAAATGAGCTCCATATTTTGATGGGAGTAGTGTTACATAATTTGTGGTCATCTTTAATCCAACATCTGTGCACCAGTGTAATCTGGCATTTCCTAAACTGTTACATTTACAGACTGCAATGATAAAAACATCCTTAATAAAAAGATTAACTAACGCTAAGACCCCAAACATAGAGAGGCCACAGTTGTAATGATCATTGATATTTCTCATGATTTATCTCATTTTTAATCCATGTACTGTGTCCTTTTGCAAGTCAATTTTCTGGGTCACATTTTGTGACACATTTTAACAGGCATTTTACTGAAGTAAAAGTGCAGAAGATTTGCTGCGTTTCCTCTTCTTTACGTGGTAAAACATACTTTTAAGGAAACAACAATAATTTATTTTTAATTTAGACAATTAAATATTGTAATTCTAAGGCTTCCTATGATTACATCTGCACACAAGATACTATTTTGCCTACTTTATGAAACATCAACAACTGTTTGTTTTCATTTTTATTATTCATGATGAGACTTTCATTTCATTCAACCTCTATTAAAAAAATGGACAGAGATTTTAAGTTAGTTTGGCAGATTTGGAAACAAAAATTACTCCATTTATAAATTATATGAAGTAGAATCATTTTTACCAGCATTTATCAGGGAGAAAATGTAGCCTGAAAATTTTTATTTCCAATTACAACTAAAAATATACTTTTTTCTTTTTTTTTTTGAGTTGGAGTCTCACTCGGTCACCCAGACTGGAGTGTAGTGGCCGCTCCCGGCCACCGCAGCCTCGACCTGCTGGGCTCCGGCGATCCTTCCGCCTCAGCCTTCCGAGTAGCCCGGAATTACAGGCATGCGCTACCACACCCGGCTGATTTTTTGATTTATTGTAGAGATGAGGTCTCGCTGCCCAGGCGGGTCTCGAACCCGCGGGCTCAGGCAATTCACTCACCTCAGCCTCCCAAAGGTGCGGGATTACAGGCTGAGCCACCGAGCCCAGCTAAAATATACTTTTTAAGTTAAATGAAAATACATTGTGATCATGCAATAATGCTCTTTATTTTTGTTCTTTTCTCTTAAATATTATAGACCTGTCTTCTGTGAAGAGACAAGGGATCATGAAGCTGAGAAAAATACCCAGTGTACATTTTACTTTCAGCTCAGAATAAATGATGAGAAGGGCTGTGATTGCTTCATTCAAAGACACGTACTTTGCAAGGGCCATAGGTAACCATTAGCACATCTACAAGGGAAGAAATAAGCAGTACAGTAGCTCCTCCTTATCTGCATACCCCTCAGATGCCTGAAACTGCAGATAGTACAAAACACTATATAGTCTATGTTTTTTTCTATACTTACAGTAAAGTGTAATTTATACTTATAGTAAAGTGTAATTTATGAGGTAGGCACATTAAGACAGTAACAACAATGACATAATAAAATAGAACAATTATAACATTATCCTGAAATAAAAGTTATGGGAATGTGATCTCTCTCAAAATATCTTATTGTACTGTACTATGGGTAACTGAAACCATAGAAAGGGGAAACTGTGTAAAGGGTCTAGAAAAACAATTGCAGAGTGAAGAGTCATTTAGAAGTAAGAGTGGCTAATGCAGAACACAGAAACTTCATGTAAGAAGTAATGTTTTTGTTTGTTCTAAAGTCTCTTCTACAAACTTTTTGTGTGATCTATTAAGTCTTAATAATGACCAATGAATAAATAGTTCAGGGAATCACATTTTGACTCAATAAATTGAAAAAATCTAACTGCTAATCCAGTTTCAGAATGGAATCAAATTATTTGAGTGTTACAGAACGACTCATTTTATGAAGGTTTCCAAAAGAAAACTTGGGAGAAAACTTATGAAATGATGTATGTAAAATATATAAATTGTATTAGGGGCCTTGTAAAACTTTTTTTGATCATGAGAGGGTCACATATTGATGATTTCTGACTAATATAACCTGCCCAACTTCATTCTAAAGTTACAGAAATATACAATGATTTACTGACTGCATTTTCCACTTGGCTATCGAAAACCCACTCAAATCTTACTATGCAAACCAAACTCTTATAGCCCCCATTCCTAGTTCACAACCTGCTCCTTTTACAATGTTACCCATTTTAGCAAATTAAACAGTTTCTCTGACTAAAAAGTTGGAGTAAGTCATCCTTATTTCTTCATGTTATCTCAGAACATACATCAAATCCATCCAGAATTGTACCATGTATGACAGTCGCTACTGTTACCACTCTCCTCTAAGCAACCATTACCTCTAATATGAATTACAACAAAAGTCTCCTAAATCATTACTCTTTTAACTCTACAGTTTATTCTTTGCCAGTTTCATGGATGATCCCCTGCTCTACACCATCCGAAAACACATTTAGGTTTCAATTTCAAAGATGTCTCTTACCCTGAATACTCCATTGGTGCTTGACTGTCTCTTTTGATTCCCATCTTCTTCCACTCTTCTTACTGCTCACCGGGTTCCAATCATATTGTCCTCATTGCTGTTCCTGGTGCACTGCCCAGCATGCTTCTACCTCAGCACCTTTGCACATACGCCCTCTTCTCAAATGCATTTGCCTAATTGTCTCACTGACTGACTCACTGCATCAGGTCACTTTTTAACATTCTTTTTCCTACATCACAACTAAAGCCCCTTCTATAATTTATTTTCTTCATAGCTATAGCCACTATCTGACCTATTATCTGTTTGCCGAATTTTTTTCTTTTCCCCTCACCTAAGCTCAAAGCTCCATAAATGCAGCTTTTTATTTTTTTTGAGTTGGTGTCTCACTCTGTCGCCCAGGCTGGAGCAGTGGCATGCTCATGGCCACCCCAGCGTCAACTTCCTGGGCTCGGGTGATCCTTCTGCTTCAGCTTTCCAAGTAGCGGGAACTACAGGGGTATGCGCTACCATGCTGGGCTAATTTTCTGATTTATTGTAGAGACGGATGTATCGCCATGTTGCCCAGACTGGTCTCGAACCCATGGGCTCTGGCAATCCTCTCAACTCGCCCTCCCAAAGTGCTGGGATTACAGGCTTGAGCCACTGTGTCCGGCCATAAATGCAGCTGTTAAAATTCATTGCAATATCTTCTATATCTAGAGCAATGCCAAGTTCAGAGAGATGGTAGTGTATACACACATGTTGAATTACTTTTGAAAAGGAACAACAAAGGCTGAGTGATATTAAATGAGTGCCTAAGATGACACAGCTTCTCAGTGACCACTGGGGCCTTGCACTTCCCTGCAATAATACTGATGAATTCATCTATCCTGAAAGACATGAAGGTTCATAGAATCGTTTCAAAGCAAGTTTGGAAAGTATCACTAACCAGAACTGAAGAGTCTTCACAAATCTAGTTCTTTCAAAATTTTGGAGGACCGCTTTCTACTCTTCTATTTTTAGATTTAAATATTTGTTATCAGACACTGTTTTACCTGACTCCACAATATTACCATTTTCAACATATTTACTTGTGCCCTATCTTTGAATTTGTTTTAGATTCTGATGATTCTACGCTTTTTCTTGTCTTCATCCCTTTATGGATGTAAGTAGTCTCAAATTCAGCTGTCAACACCATTTTCCCTATACCATCAATTTAGTTGTTGGTTTCTTCTCTGAATCTCCCATTCTTTCAGTGTCTCACTCAGTTCATTTTGCACAGGATTATATCACTCGATTTGATTCTCTAAACCAACTACTTAAACTAGCCAGTTTTAATCACTTGAAAATTTCAAGACATCTGGAAATAAAAAATATATGCAGCAAGCCTTTTGCTGGCTGAGCTGTGGATAAGACACTACTGATGTGAACAACTAACAAGTTTTCATTGGGGTTTCCAGGTTTAGCAAATACAAATACAAGATACTAGAAAAACTTGACTTCTCAAAAAAGCATAAGTAATTTTAGTCTATGGATGTAACAGGTAGCATGAAGTATTGTTATACTGAGAATATATTTTTATTATTTATCTGAAATAATTGAACTAGCAACTGAGAATTTCATATTTTATCTGGCATTCCTTCTACTTCTACTGCCTCCCATATTTTGAGACACAGGAAAAGTGTTTTTTTTTGTAAGTGGGAAATGTAGGGTTCCTTTTGGTTTGGGAGCAGGTGCTACAGAAGAAAGAAGAACTAAAAAATAAGTTTGAAAGGGCATAAGACTGTTTTCTGTCTTGGCAAGTCTTGAAGCTTCTTTGATGGGACTGGAAAAAATCGGGAGCTGACAGAACTCCTTTCTTGAAGGGCTATGTGAGACTGGGAAGGTGCTGGACTGTTTCAGGGCACAGGTTACAATAAGCAACCCTGCTTTGCCCTAAAACCAACATTGACCTAGTTCTTCAAGTCATAGTGGCTTGGGCAACTTAAGGACCTGGGTAATATTCTCCTAGACAGGGACATCAGGCATGATGGGTTTGTTTTGTGACAGCAGCACTGATATTGTTAAAAGAGGGGTTAAGTAGAGCTGATGCTGATGCATAGTTAAGACTGAGGGGGAAATGTGAAGGTCCTTCATGGAATGGTAGCTGAAACTATAGAGAGTCCCTTGAGGGAAATCTAGACTTTTTGTTCATAAGGCATGTGTTTATCTTAATTTGAGTATAAATGTAAATCTGATCCAAACTTCATACATAAGTTGCAAAGTTAGCTTACTTTTGAATTGTTTAAAATCACCAACACCTCCATTCCATAATATTGCTTTAAATGTTCTAGATGGACTTATATTTACTAATTAAGACTTTGTCAGTGCAACATCTTTTACTAAAACCTTTTCTGATATTTCTTTCAAAACACCCTCTTCCATTCTATTTCTATGACTTATACATACTTACAGAATGCTGTTTATTATTTTAAGTATAATTTAATGCGATAATTTGTAGATTAATTTATTTAAATATACTTGCCAAATACTTACAGTAAATGCTGTTGTAGACACCGAAGATGAAGCAGTGTACAAAACAAATGAAAATAATTCATGATGCATTTTAATGAAAGGAGACATATAATAAAACAACTTAGTAGAATATATTGTATATTCAATGAAATGAGAAGTACATAGGTTCAGTTTCAGGCTCATATTTACTTTTTTTTATTATTAACTTTGCAGTACCTCTCACTAAAAGGTTGGTTTTCATTTCTCTGATTTTTGACCTTGTGTTTGACTACATGACTTGCCTTGCCTAGTAGAGTGAGGCAAGCATGACAGTATGCCTCTTTCAGTCTTGTCCTTTGAGAGTTCTCACATTTGTCCACTTTCCCTCCTGTACTTCTGCCATCATCTTGAGAAGACCATGCCTAGGCAAGTCTCATGGTTCTAGAAAGAAAACCAGTGCCTCAGGAATCAAAATAAAACCTACCCAAATGAACACTGCTTAGATCAGCAGTCCCCCAGGAAAGCTCAGTAGAAATCAGATCTTTCAATTGACCCAAGTGCTTGTAAATTAAGTAAATATGTATGGTTTTATGCTGCTGAAATTTCATGCTGAGATATACTGCAGATTATAAAATACTGGATGACCATTCTAAGGACTTGGTTTTTTTTCAAAGTTAAATAGAAACTATTGTTTTTTTAAAGGAGTTATTATAATTTAATTATATCTAACAGTTTCATTTAGTCGGTGTAGAAACAAGGAAACTATTGTAATAACTCAACATGGCCTTAACATTTTTTCAGCTTGACTAGACTTTATAAAGTCTTCTTGACTCTGTACTCCTGATCTCCTTTCCTTAGAACCTTTACTTTAGGCAACATGTAATTGTAAATTCTTTTTCTTTCCTTTTGAGATGTAAATCTTTTTAAAAAGCCTCTGGCCAATTTTACAATTCAAACTTTCTTTTTCAAGTACCTGGGAGCCATCCCTTTGAAATGTAATTATCAAGGAAAAGAGCATCCCTGTTCTCCAGTTTCTGTGTGAGGGTAAAAGCTCTTACATCCTTGGGTGCCCATTAGTGTCAGTTAGTAAACACAGATAGTCTAACCACAGAGAAAAATATTAGCAAACTTCAAGAATAACTCAATGTACTAGACATATCCCTCCCTTCTAATGTCCATCAGTACTTTTCCATTAACTAATTTTTCCATTAAAAACCCTCCTGTAGGTTACATCTTGGGTGAGGGGTGAAGAGGGTATGGGTGTGACACTTTCATGAATTTGCCCTCCAAGAGAATCTATCAGGTTCTCACAGCAAAGATCTGAAAAAATTCCCTTCATGCTTCCAGCAGAGAGTAGGGAAAGTAACCTTTTAAAAATACAACCACATTTTCTCTTTTTCCTAATAAGGTCTGTCTTCAAGAGAAAGTATTTTACAAGAGCCTAACCTATGAAAGTTTCACCAAAACTATTTGATCTGAGGAAGGGAAATATCAACTTCAGGTCAAGCTAGCCTCCAATGCAGCAGAAAGGAAGCATCCAACTTTAGTACTCTCTAGTCTTCCTCTTTTCTAAAGACTAGGGGTAGGGTACAAAACAAAACTGAGAAGTCATTTTGAAGGTCCCAGTCTAGGGATAAAGATTCAGTAAAAGCACTATAAAATGTCTAATCACTATAGAATGTCTTTTCTCCCCTAAAAGCTTGCTAACAGTAATAAGGCTCCTGTATAAAAACAGAGGGATATAACTAAAAGAACAATGCTTTTTAGACAATATTTAGGAAGTCACTAGGGAAATCCAAAGACAACAGAGTAGACAGAAATAAGAACACCAGAGGAAAGTCTGGCCTCTGACACCGACAGCTATGGCAAACAGTAAACATAGTCTAAATTCTATCCAGATAAATCTAAAACTTCACACTACCAGCCTATTTACCTCAGGTCTTTTTACAACTGTGTAAAAAGCACAGCAGCCTGACTTGCCACACAAATTCCAAGACATACTAAAAACAATAACAAAACACAGTTTGAGGAGTTAGAACAAGCATCAATACTAGACTCATATTGGAGATGTTGGGAGTATCAGATCATGACTTTAAAACAACTATAATTAAGCTATAAACTATATAGAAGTGGACAGCATACAAGAACAAATGGACAATGTAAGCAGAGAGAAAGAAATACTAAGAAAGATTTAAAAGGAAAGATATAAAAAAAAAAAGCACCATAACAAAATGAATGCCTTTGATGGGTTTATCAATAGACTGGACACAACTAAGGAATAAGCCAGTGAACTATATACCAATAGAAACTTCTAAAACCAAAATCAAAAAATAAAAATGAAAGAATAGAGCAGACAGGAAAGAATATCCAAAAACTGTGGGATAGTCACAAAAAGTATAACATATGTATAATGAGAATACCAGAAAAAGGAAAATAAATAAATAAATAAAGGAACAAAAGAAAAATTTGAAGCAACAATGATTGAGAAATTTTCAAAACTAATGATAGACACCAAACCATAGATACAGGAAGCTCAGAGAACACCAAGCAGAATAAATAACAAGCAATCTATATGTAGGCATATTTAAATCAAAGTGCACAGTCAAAAATAAAAGACAAGAATAATTTTGAAAGAAATCAGAGAAAATAAATGCCTTACATATAGAGTACTGAGGATTAGAATTGCTGTGGACTTCTCTTCCAAACCATGAAAGCAAAAATAAAATGGAGTGAATTACATAATATGCTAAAAGAAAACATAATTGTAGAATCCTGTACTCAGGGGAATTATCTTTCAAAAATGAAGACAAAATAAAAATTTATTCTAGAAAAACAAAAATTTAGGGACTTTGTTGCCAGTAGACCTGCTTCACAAAAAATGTAGAAGTTCTTCAGAAAGAAAGAAAATGATACAGGCCAGAAACTTATGTCTACACAAGGAGAGAAAGAGCATCATAAAAGTAATAACTTCAGATAAAATTAAGACTTTTATTCTTCTGGTTTTAAATTGATCTAACAAATAACAGTCTGTTTAAAATAATAAGAGCAAAAATGTATTCAGTAGTCAGCCTATTGGATAAGTGAAATAAATGACAAGAATGAAGGGAACAAAGAAATTATACAAAATAATTAAAATCAGAGAATGCAGAAAAAATGGAACACACAAAAATAAGGAACAAGGGCAATAAATAGAAAACAGTAACAAATATGAAGGATATCAATTCTACATTACAGGAAATGTTTTAACTATAACAATTACAGAGATTTTTGCGAGTTAATAAACAAGGCCCAACTATATGTTGTCTGCAAGAAATTTACTTTTAATATACATATTTAAAGTAAATGTATATCATAAAGACAGATATATCATGCTAATATTAATCAAAAGAAAACTAAAGTTGATATATAAATAGTAGATAAAACAGATATATTGGTCCATTGTAGTTCATTAGTCTGACTTCTCCAGAAAAACAAAATCATTAGGATGTATATAGATAATAGATGGATGGATAAATAGATTCATTATAAGGAAAAGTGCCACATGATTGCAAATGTTGACAATTCCTAAGAACTGCAGCTGACAAGCTAGAAAACAGGAGAGCCAATGCTATAGTTATAGTCAGAGTTCAGTCTAAGAACCTTGAGAACCAGTAGCATAGTTTCAGTCTAATTGCCAGCAGACTTGAGATTCAGGATCAATGTACAGTTAAAGTACAAAATGCAAAATAATTATATATCATGATCAACTGGAATTTATTTCAAGTATGCAAGGCTGATTCATCATTGGAAAATCAAGTATTGTAATCAACAGGTTAAAGAAGAAAAAATATACAATTATACCAATAGATGCAGAAAAAGCATTTGACAAAATCCAATCACTATTTGTGGTAAAAACTTCTCAGAAAGCCAGGAAGAGAGGCAAATTTCCTCAACTTAGTAAAGGACATCTACAAAAAAACCTACAAGTAACATTATACTTTGTGATGGGAAACTAGATACTTTTCCACTTAGATTATGAACAAGGAAGAAGGTCCATTTTCATCATTCCTATTTGACATTATACTGAAAGTTCTAGCTATTATAAAAGACAAGGGAAAAATTTTCAAAGGCATATAGTTTGAGAAAACTGGTTTTTTTTCCACAGATGACATGATTGTCTACATAGAAAATTCCAAAGAATCAACAACCACAAATAACATCTGAATAAAATGATGAATTGCATTTCAGTAAAATTACCTTTCATATTGTTGGATTTAAGTTATAAAATTAAAACACTCCAACCCTTTGTAGGAGGAATTCCTTCTTAGTTAGACTTTGTATTCTATTCAGTCCTTCGACTGCTTGTGTTAAGCCTATCCACATTAACAAGGGCAACCTGCTTTACATTCAAATGTTCATCTTGCCCTGAAACACCTTCAGAGACACACCCAGAATAATACTTGATCAAATATCTGGACACCTCATGGCCCAGTCAAGTTGACACATAAATTAACCATCACAAAAGACATTAGATCAAGAGAAATTATCAGGAATAAATAGGGACATTAATAAGTTGGATAAGAGGTTCAATTTCCAAAAAGCCTTAATAATTCTAATGTACATGCATCGAACACAGAGGTCATCTAAATATGTGAGGGGAAAACTGATAGAACTGCAATGAGAAATAAATAAATCTGCTATTATAGTGGGAGACTTCAAACCCCTCTAAGAGTAAATGACAGATTCAGCAGGTAGAAAATCATTAGGGACATGGTTGAGCTGAACAGTACCATCAACTAACTGAATCTAATTTACATTAGCAGAATATACTTCATCATACATCAGCAGAATGGATTTTTCTCAAGCTCACATGGCCACATTCTGGGCCATAAAACATAGTTTAACAAATTTAAAAGAATATAAAACAGAATATGCTTTTGGAGCACAATGTAATTAAACTAGAAATAAATAACAGAAATACAGCTGGAAAACCTCAAAATACTTGGAAATAAAATAACACACTTATACTTAGCACATGGTCAAAGAAGAAGTCTCAAGATAAATTTAAAATGTTTTAAAACAAACTAAAATAAAACTTAACATTTTTGGGGTGCAGTTAAAGCAGTGCTTAGCAGAAAATTTATGCCATTGAGTGTTGGAAAAGTAGGAATAATTAAAAATCAATAATTGTAGCTTTTATTTTTGAGAACTAAAAAAATTAATAAATGTAAAGTAAAATCATACAATAGAGCTTAAATTAATAAAATTAACAATAGAAAATCATTTAAAAAATCAAAAACTTGTTCTTTGAAAAGATCAATACATTGAAAATCTATAGCCTGGCCAACTAAGAAAACAAGACAGAAGACACAAATTACTAATATTGGAAACCAAGGAGAGACCATCACTACTGACTCTCTTAAATAAATTTAATTGATATTTAACAGTCTTTCAAAACAGAGAGCAGTAGGCCTAGAGAGGCTCATTGGTGAATTCTAACAAACATTTAAGAGGGGAACTATACCAATTTTCTACAATCTTTTCCAGAAAATATTAATAGAAGCAGAATAAATAATTTCTAACTCATTTTATGAAGCCAGCATATTCCTAATATCAAAATCAGAGAAAGACATGGCAAGAAAAGTAAATTACAGATCAATTTGCTCATAAACATAGATGTAAAAACTCAATAAAATATTAGCAAGTTAACAATGTACAAAATAATTATATATCATGATCAACTGGAATTTATTTCAACTATTCAAGGCTGATTCATCATTGGAAAATCAAGTATTGTAATCAATAGGTTAAAGAAGAAAAAACATACAATTATATCAATAGATGCAGAAAAAGCATTTGACAAAATCCAATCACTATTTGTGGTAAAAACCTCACAGAAAGCCAGGAAGAGAGGCAAATTTCCTCAACTTAGTAAAGGACATCTACAAAAAAGTAACATTATACTTTATGATGGGAAACTAGATACTTTTCCACTTAGATTAAAACAAGGAAGAAGGTTCATTTTCATCATTCCTATTTGACATTATACTGAAAGTTCTAGCTATTATAAAAGACAAGGGAAAACTTTTCAAAGGCATATAGTTTGAGAAAACTGGTTTTTTTTTCCACAGATGACATGATTGTCTACATAGAAAAATGCCAAAGAATCAACAACCACAAATAACGTCTGAATAAAATGATGAATTGCATTTCAGTAAAATTACCTTTCATATTGTTGGATTTAAGTTACAAAATTAAAACACTCCAGTCCTTTGTTTCAGTGGCATTGAGTTCAGCCTAATTTTTGACCTCTCTTCCTGAGTGCAGTAGTCTTGAATAAAGTCTTCCTTGTGGGTTTAATTTTTCCTTGTGCTGTTTTTGCTTTGATAATGGTGACTTGGGATGATATTGACTTGGAGATAATGGGGATGGTGACAGTGGGCAGATTCTGAATATAATTTGAATGAGGATCTGTCAAGATTTGCTGAGAAAACGGATCTGGAAAGTGAGAGAAAGCTTTGAGTCAAGGTCTATTTCAAGGCGTGTGACCTGAGCAATTAAATATATGGAGTGACCAATAACTGAGACTGGAAATACAGCAAGAGAAAGCAGGCTGTAATAGGTGGGAAGATGAGGCATTGGTTTCATAGAAATTAAGTGTGAACAACCAATCAGATATTCAAGTAGAGTTTCTGATTAAATAGGAAGTCAGATGTATAAGGCTAGAGCTTCAGAGAGAGAGGCCAATGCTAGAAATACACATGTCAAGCAATATTTAAGGCCATAGATGGATAGATATTACCAAGGAGGGGTATATACTTCTAAAGAAGAAGTACAAGCATGGAGTCCTGGGGCACTCAGACCCTTAAGTGTCGGGGAAAAAAGAGGAACATCCAGTGAGTGGAGGAGGAGGGAGTGCTCGACTCTGTCAAATTCTGATAGGAAGCCTGTCCATTTATTGTCCAAACATGGACACTTTTGAGTATGATTTCTGACACTATAAACATAGTAGGACAACGGGTATAATCAATGACTATCCAGGCTAATCAGGGCACATGGTTACTTACTGTATTGTACTATGAAGAATGAGAATTGATCGTGGGTTAGACAGTGTCGAAGGTTAGCGATGAACCTGAAAAAAGCAGTTTCATAAGAGTGGTGAGAGCAAAACACTGACTTGATAAGATGTGATTAAAGATAGAAGAGACATTAGAGATAGTAAGTTTAAAAGACTTGAGGAATTTTGCCATAAAAGGTTTCAGGGAAATGAGGCAGTAGCTAGAATAATTTAATTAAGTAAGGTCAAGAGATAATTTTAATAGAAAAATAAGCATGTTTGTAAGCTGATTGGAATAAAGTAGTAGAAAGAAAAGTTTGATGATGAAAAAACTTTGCATTTGAGAGTAGAAGGCTACTAGGGTGATGCTTCTGAGAGGATGGGGGGAAATGTTTTCCTGTACATGGCAGAGGTGGCCTCTCATGAAAAGCACAATGAACTCATCCACAGTAATAGCAGGGGAAGCAGATTTATGGGCATGGAAGTTAGTAGGCAGATATGGCTAGGATCTTGCAAAGAGTCTCTTTGAATTGGTTGCATTTTGTCAGTAACGTAGCAAGGTCATCATCTGAGAGTGAGGATGAGGAAGAAAATACTTCAGAGAATGGAAGAAAACAAAGATTAGGGGGATAGAATATGACTGTAGGGCAGTATTAGCAGTTCACCTGCTAGTGGTTATGAGTTTGAAGTGAGATCAGTCAATATAGGTGTATTTTTCTCCTCCCATGTATAACTATGGGAGTGGATGCACAGAGTAGGTGGACATTTCCATTTCATTAGGGTTATTTGTTTTGTAAATTAAGTATAATGAAAGAAGAAAAATAAAGGAAAATATTATTGAAGATGTAAAATTGACTGTGGAAACTATGTTGTACAAGGAAACGTTTGAAAGTATGAGAAACTAAGAGTAAGGAAAAAGGTTATTTGATGAGAAATGAGTGGTTCAGGAGTTTTTGTGGGAGTGAATAATATTTATTGCTAGGTATTGAATTAAGTCAACTGAAAAGACAGTAGATTAAGATTGAGATTGTGGAGGATTTTAATCACTAGCAATGGAAAGGTTTAGGTGTGACCAAAACTTAGATATAGTGAAGCACAAGTTCATTTGAGAACAGGAGGTCAAGAAACTGATAGATCAGTGCATTGGACGATTATGTGAATACTGACATTACTAAGGATCATGGCTGGCAGTATATAATGGAGAGTGACTGTAATCCAGGAGCTAAAAATTTCAAGGAAGAAATCAAATGTCCTGAGACCTGGTCATTGATTCTAATAACAAAAGATAGTGGATGGTATACAAAGATATGAAAGCTAAAGTTTCTTTTTGATGGCAGAGTAAGATGAAGTGCTCTATAAAAGGCATGAAGACAAAAGGGTACTGACTCTAGTCATTTTATATTATTATTGTTGTTGTTGTTATTTTATTTGGTTTTTTATTTTAATAGCTTTGGGTGATACAAATAGTCTTGGGTCTCAGCTTAAGTGTACCCATTGTGCCAACTGTGTACATTTTACCCAAGAGGTGATTTTTTTCCCCTCAACCCTTTCCCCCTCCCCCTTCTGAGTTGCCAATGTCCATTATCCCATTCTCTATGTCTTTGAATATTCTTAGTTTATCTCCCACTTATAAGTGAGAACATGCAGTGTTATTAAAAAATTAAGTAGCAATAGATGCTGACACAGATGTGGAGAAAACAGAACACATGCACATGGTTGGTGGGAGTGTAAATGACTCCAACCTCTGTGGAAAGTGGTATGGAGATTTCTCAAACAACTAAAAGTAAATCTATCATTTGATCTGGCAATCCCACTACTAGATATCCATCCAGGAACAGAGGTCATTATGTAACAAAGATTTCTACATCTGCATGTTCATCACAGCACAATTCACAATTGCAGAAACATGGCAACATCCATCAACCAATCAGTGGATAATGAAAATGTGGTACATATACACTATGGAATACTCTTCATTTATCAAGAAAAATGACACACTGTCTTTGGAAACATCTTCGATGGAATTAGAGAACATCTTCCTAAGTAATCCAACTCAGGAACAGAAAACCATTTTATATTATTGAATGATTTTTATGAGAAGTTACAGTTGCTTCTGGAATTTCTTGCAGGAACTTCCATCTTGCCAGTGGAAAGGTACAGAACATTCTAGCAATATTTAAAAGGCCATCAGTTTCTTCTGTGGATATAATAATAACATGAAGATTAAAAAGAAAAAAATAAAAACTAACAGCAGTGCCCACTTCCTGCACCACTTTCTTTCTTCTCATTTTTTTCTCAACAAACCTAGAAGATTGTCCTTCTTAAAGTCTAATATTCCTGCAGGCTGGGCTCATTAGCTCTCATCATTTCTCCATATCCTGGTTCCCTTTGCAATCAGTATGTGCAGCTTCAGATTTTATGGTAATGTTCTGAGTCACAATTTAATGGTTAGCCTTTCACATTCCGAATGCATTTGGTGGTGAAGCTCATTATAAATAATATCCTTTTATCAGTAGAATTGAAATTCCCATTACTTGTTACAGGGGCTTAAATAGCTACAGTTTAATTAACTAATGATGCCTTTCTGAGGACAGTCAAATGGCATCTTTTAAATTGTGTTTTCACAGGCAGTACACAGACAGTTACCAGGGCAGCTCTGGGAACAAGAGGGTGAGGCTGTGGCACACTCAGCCTCTTCGTGACAAACTGCTTTCTGACTCAGCAGGGAAAGAAGCACTGTGTAATGATCAAGCTCTTGGGATTCATGTTTTACTTGCAAAGTTCGAAATTTACCTTCATTTTATCAAGGTGTCATTTTTGCATCATTTGTTCATATCACTTTTACTTAAGTTTTTTTATTCTGTGGTTAGGAAAATATTAGTTGGTCCTAGAAATTTTTCAGAGGATGCCCTTGCGAGAGATTATTTCTGAATTGAGATGTTGGCAGTCACCTATCTATCTGAAAACATATTCAATATTATCTGGAAGATGTTGAATCCCACCAAAAGATGCCAATGTCCTCCAAAAAGATCTATAATAATAAATATTAAATGCTCCCTTTTAAAAACTCTATTGATAAAAGCCTTCATTTTAATAGTGGAAAAGGAGCGTGACCTCATCTCTACAATAAATCAAAAAATTAGCCGGGCGTGGTAGCGCGCGCCTGTAGTTCGAGCTACTTGGAAGGCTGAGGCGGAAGGATCGCTGGATCCCAGCAGGTCGAGGCTGCGGTGGCCGGGAGCGGCCACTGCACTCCAGTCTGGGCGACAGAGTGAGACTCCAACTCAAAAAAAAAAAAAGTGGAAAAAGGGGGATGAATTATAAAGGAATGGGAAAAAAACTAATGTATATAAATCTATAAAAAATATCTTTATTTGAGCTAGTCTTGAAAGATATAACCTAACCTATACTATCCACTAAATAATACCTCTTATACACCTACTAGCCGGTCTGGTTCTTGCTTTATGTTACTCTGGAATCTTTGGGGCATGATGATTAGAGGACAAGATTAGCATAAATGTATATACTTATGTACATTCTTGCATATTAGTTCCTAAGTTAGTGGTCCTCTACCTATGTGTAATTTTTGCACACATCATTCAAAAGTGGCTCACTTAAACTTATCTCTATCAAATAAAACTAGGGTTTCTTAGACCAGAGGCCAGTTGTTTTAGGATAAGAATTCACTTTCTACTCAACAGTACTTTTGCCTTTGCTTTTTAATGGCTTCTGTGTGGCATTTTTGAACTTTATCTTTCCCTTTTGTACATTTTTTTTGTACTTTCAAGATATGGGCTCCCAGGCTTGAGGCTGCACTTTCTTATCAGCTGCTTGACTTGAGAAGTCGGCCTCAAGTATCTCTGGGCTTTAAAGCATCAACATCTAGCTAGAGCATCAGTGGTACACCACGGAGTATAATTTTAATAATGAGTGAATTAATTACTTAATAACTTTATCATTTAAGTCTCATACCTATCAGTTGTCTTTGAACTGCATAGATTGTGTTTGACGTTGACCATTTAACCAGTTTGGACTCAAGACCAGGGCTTGCATGTGCTGATGGCCACACCTCTGCAGCCTCTCCATCTTTAAGGAATTCTTCCTGCTTCCTCTTATACACTGGCAAAGTTTTCTGTTGTCTCAGTGCAGCTTCTGGGAGGTGGATGTGTATCTATAAAACCTTCTTGGAATAGCCTGGGCTTTTACAGAAGTGCCATTTTGATGACTGAGTCCCTAGGAGCAAGCAGGACCCTAAAATTTTCAGTGTCATCCCAGAGTTCTCCCTTCATTTCTCCATATCCAAATCACCTCATCTTGCTAAATTTTACTCCTATGTTCTTCTAAAATCTATTTCTTTCTCCCTTCCTCATTGCTACAGTTTGGATGTCATCAGTCTTGTTTTGGCCTATTAAACTACTTCTTCCCTGTCTCCCTTTCTGCGGCATCCAACCAACTCATCCATCTGTCACAAGTCTGACAGAATGATCTTACAAATATCCACAATATACATAAAAACATTGATGCATTATTTTTAATAATAAAGTTTAAATTTAATAATACAGATTAAATTTAATAATAAAATTTAAATTCTAACATTAAATTTAAGTTTTGGAATGATCTGTTTCTAAACAAGTTTTAATTGGTGTCATTCATTCAACAAGTTATCTTTAGATCTTTAAGTATTATCGTAAGTAATGAGGACTATACAGAGTGGTCAGGGGAGGTTTCCTTCCATATTAAATTCACAGTAAGTATTCTCTTGTAAATTATACTCCAGTAGGAAGCTTCCAACAATACTATTCCAATGCCTGACTCTGAGTTAATTCATGCTACTCCATCAGCATGGAAATTTCATCTCTTATACTCTGTCAAAGCTCTTGTTATCGTTAAATAACCAAACCAAATGCCATCTACCTTTGAAGCTGTTCTAGAACCTACAAGTGGGAGTTAGTCACTATCATTCAAGCCTGAAGGCAAAAAAAAAAAAAAAAAAAAATTAAAAATATATAAAGAATCTTGAGGAATAGATTGAACCATTTTTGAAGAATTTATTAAGAATAACCATAGCCTATCAGAATAGAAAATATTACAATATGAACATGAAAGACAAAAATTAGATGCATACAATTAAGGCGAAAAAATGTTAAAAGTAAGATAAAAATATAAGAATTAGGTCTTGATATTGCAATATTTTAAAAAATAATTCAATAGTCTAAAGACAATCTTTAGACTGGATTAATGATTTGATTATGTGTAACCTATACAATACATTTAAAGTAAAATAATTAGGCATCTAGTTTGAAAATGTGGTAAAAATCAGCATTTGCTCCTTTTCTTTTGAGAAATACTCAAAATATCACAGAGGATCAGAAGTTAAAATGTAAATGTGTATTCAGTGAAACATGAAGAAAGCTGAAAATATGAACCACAAGATAAGAGAAATGACTGCCCAAAGTAGTTGAAATGGAACAGAGGCCTAAGAGAAGAAACTTTTGAATGTACATGCATGGTTGCAGAGTTCAGAAGTCAGGAAGTTATACTGTTAAAAGGGTAAGTGGGTGACCTGGAGGGCTAAACAGAAATTTCTTCTTTTCAAGAGTGGAAATAAGGTGCTTAGGGTCAAGGAAAGACCTTTTCTAGACCTAGTTTACTGCTTTAATCCAGGACAGGAGGACTGAATAAGATTTTCTACGAATAAGCTAAATTTGAAGGAAGTAGTCTGTCTTGACTGAGGGAAAAAAGGTGCTTTGCCTAGAAAACAACCTCACAACTGTCCATCTCCTTTGTGCAAAATAAAAGACTGAAATGACTCACTTGCATAAATATGTGCAAAACATAAAATGTCTACTAGGTTTGAACACCGTTGCACTGTATTGTCTACATTCTATCTGTCAAAAAAAACTGTTTTAAGAAAGTACCTCTTTCTAAAAGTAATAGAGCTAAAAGGTTCTAGGATAGAAAACTTCTCCATTCTCCCAAAAGTATTATCTTAAAACAAACAAGACAGCACAAGTCAAATAGCACCACCAACAGAACAAGGGAAAATGATTGATGGGTCTAGGTCTTGTTTCAGTAACTGCATCTGGACTGCCTAAACTTCCTCTGTTATGAGGCCTTAGGACAGACTAATAACTCAGTAATTCCTTATTCATATCTTATCTTTGGAAATGCTTTTGGGATAGCCCTCCAAGTTAGAAAATGATCTAATTTGGCGACTTTTAGGGCAGTTAGAATTTTGGGTTTTTTTTACAGCTTTCTTATGTTCTCTAAAATATTGGAGATTTTGATGTGCACAGCTGAAGGCAAGAGATTGCCTATGGAGTTATGATTATTTATTTTATTTTTCAATAATATAAACATAGCAAGGTCTAGCGATGTTCTGAGCCTAATGTTACTGTAGATTAAAGTGCAATATATATTTACCTGTATGACTTCTGTAGCTCTGGGTACCTCTAAAGACATGTAGGATAATGCCTTGGTGGGAGCCCTTGGATCCTGAGTTTAAGAAGTTATGACTTCTCTCAGTCCTGTAAGTATCAAAGATATACAGTGGTCTACCAGGGAGTATTTGCCATATCAAGACCCGCCTGGGCAACTTGGTGAGACCTCGTCTCTATAATAAATCAAAAATTAGCCGGGCATGGTAGCACGTGCCTGTAGTTCCAGCTACTTGGAAGGCTGAGGCGGAAGGATCACTGGAGCCCAGCAGGTCGAGGCTGCGGTGGCCGGGAGCGGCCACTGCACTCCAATCTGGGCAACAGAGTGAGACTCCAACTGAAAAAAAAAAAGAGTCATTGAATAGTATTCATTCTTTTGTACCTAGGAATCCAACTTCTGAGACTTTATTCCCAGAAAGGAATTCAAAAGGAAATGTGCTCTTTGAAGAGAAATTTTTATTTCATGATTTAATAATAGAAGTGAGAATTAGAAAACATCTAAATGTCTGGTGGAAATGCAAGCATCAACCATATGGGGTGACTATGTGTGGAAATAAGAGACCAAGCAGAGAGGACTGGGCAGAGGAAACAGCATTTCAAGTTTGGGGCTGCTAGGGCAGATGGGATTTGGGGGTAAGGATACTACAGAAAAGAGAAACAGAGAGAGGGAGTCATGAAAATCTATGTAAAAATATGCTGTTCATGGTTGGGGTGACTGTGGGAGGCCCAGCAGATCACAGCTGCTGGAAGGCTGAACACTGAATAGTAATTTCAGAGATCACACAAGGCTGAGGAGACTCAACTAGATGGAATACTCATTATGGATGTCTTTCTAAAGGGATTACTTTTATGAAATTCTTGCAACACTACAAATCATAAGGATTTGATATGTAAGTTAAACTTACAATTTCCAGAAAAGTAGCATTAGGATTTTAACCATATGATTGAGCTTACTAATAAACAATTTTTGGATGCCTGAATAATTTCTAAATAAAAAACAAAGCATAATAGTTATTCATTTAACATTGACTTATCTTTTAAAAAGCTATATGTTATAAAAATATTTAAATGTCTTTGAGTGGTACTATTTATATGGTTGTTGTGATTAACTCAGAATTGTTAAAATTATAAAAAATAAGTTGTTATTTTTTCTAACAGCCAAGCAGTTACTGAATTTCTGTCCTCTCGTTTGCCCTTGTGTCTGGAAAAACAAAGTTTTATTAAATACGATAATTAATATGAACTTCTGACTCTCTTAGTTCAATAATTACAGAGAAAATGAATATGTATAAAAGATGATGAACATCATTTTTTGTTTGTTTATGGAGTTATTGCAGTTTATGAATAAGATTTATTTAATAGGGTGTATATTGTTCTATTTAACCTGTTGATAATTATGTTTTAAATTGTAGCTAAAACCTTAAATTTACTACTCATTTACATGCTATATGCCTATTTATATCTAAAATATATATTTTAAATGTATATTAGTAAATTCTTTCTGTACAATGACTTCTGTGTTCAGATTTGCCAAGTTTTCTTCTTAGACCCCAAATATTCTTTTCATTATCTGTCTTTTTATATCCTTCAATAATTAAAATAATTTCTTACTTTTAAAAAAAGTTAAGTTCCTAATTATCACTTATGTTTGTTGGGTACACTTTTGCAATGATACTTACAAATGTCTTTTGTCTTCAGATATTATGATTAAATCTTGTCTACTTTGACAGCATTTTTTATAAGCTTTTTCAAAATTTAAACCCTGAATTCAGAATTATAAATCTGTTAACATTTTTTATGCCTATGCTAGGTTTTTGTTTTCTAAAAGGGCTATTAAATACTACAAAATATTTTTCCTTCACTTGGTGAAATAAAGGACAATATGGATAATTAGATTTGCCTAGAATTCTTTAAATTGTAATGAATTCAAGACTATTTAAGGACTCTTATTTGTCAAATTTGGGTGGAAAATTGATGAATCTAAAATAGAATTGACCTTCTAGGTTAATTCTGTATAGCTAAAATATGTTGATATTTGTTAATAATTATACACTTTTCAAGATAAAAGAAGAACTTTCATATTTAAGCACAAAGACTGGTAGAATAACTTTCTACAACAATAATATTATCCAGAATTTCGGATTCAAAAAACTCTTTTTATAAACAGAGGGCTTATGAAAGATCTGGACAGGCACTAAGGCCATGAACTCAATTATGTGGAGATTTTCAGAGGCCTATTGCTTACTTCAGTCTTTTCTTGCTTAACTTCACTAGTCAAGGAGCTTTCACATATCTAAGCTATACCAGTCGCAGCAGATGTGTTAAAGCCCCAGTTTAGTTCTAAGGTCTCCACGAAATGCCGTGCAGACCCTTCCATTGACAAAAATTTCTCTAAGCTTCTGGCCTAGTTGCTTGAACTTCTGTCAAATATTGTTCCTTACCCTTCACACATCACTATGTATGTATTGCTGTAACACTGTTACCAGCCACCCTTCTTCCTTACCCAAAGAAAGACAACCCCATAATCCCACATAGACTTTCTATAAACTTTGGTAGATAATTCCGAGGTAATTTTGTATGTTGATAGTTCGTAGATAAAAAGAAAAGATAAAGATTTTTATCAAACAGAGTGTTATTTTAGATCTAAATTAACATTTGAAATAACAAGCCTCTCCCTAAAAGTCAATAGATTCTGATAGCAGAGTTAATTATCTTTGCCTAGACCTATGAGCTAGCAAAAGAAAAAAGGGAAAATATATATACTAAAGTGGGTTTAATTTGGGGTTTTTCCACAACTTTGTAATGTTTAGGAAAAAATAGGAATTTCCTGACTTTTGCAGGAACCCCTCTAAAATCAGACCTTGAATGGGAGAATATTTTGATGTTTTGCCATTGTAATAGTTATCTATCTATTGTTGGAAGGAGCTTGGCTAACTGGTTCTAGTTCAATGTCTCCCATGAGGTTGCAGTCAAGCTGTCAGCTGGGACTGCAATCATTTGAAGACTCTCAAACTTGTGCAAGTATTGGCAGACATCAGTAGCTCTCTGGCAGTAGGCTGCAGATCTCAATTCCTTACCACATGAGACTCTCCATAGCCTACGTAAGTATCCTGTGTAAGATATGGCAGCTGGTTTCCCGAGAATGAGTGATCCAGGAGACAGAGAGAAAGAAACTAAGGATGGAAGCTGACATCTTTGATCAACTAAGATCAGAATTGACACACTATCACTTTTGCGATATATACAGTAATTTATTATATAATATTTCCGTCACACAGATACATTATGCTCAAGAATATAAATAATAGCAAAATATGGTAAAAATAGGGAGTGAAACATTTAAAGTATTAATTGCCTTTGTTTTTACCATAATCTAACTAGTTTTTAAGTATAGTTTAATTTCTAATTATGAACTCACAAAATTTCTGACAATTAATAGTCGCCCCTCCCGACAGTACTATTCCAGCACATTACTGGTTCTACTTAAAGTGAGCACTCTTTATTTTAGGTCAGTTCTGATAGATTTTTAATGGTTTTTGATTTGCTCCTTTGAATGTCTCATTTCTTGCAACATAGTGAGAATCAATATGAGATTCCTGGATGAAGTCAAGTTTTGTTCTCAGGGAATTAATGTAGATACAATGTGTTATGAGTGTCAAAGTAGTCAGAGGAGAATTTTTGTCTTTAAGCCTCCCAGCTCTGCTACAATGGGCCACTGACTCCATTATTCTGACCCTGAATCCTCATGTAAGTTTATTGTCAAGTACACACACACACACACACACACACACACACACACACACACACACACACACACATCAAACAATATAGTATTTCCTCCACACACTGGTATTATAAGGATAAACTGAGATAATGCAGGTGAGTTACCTTTTGGGTAGTCAGTCTCTCACATTCATTATCTCCTGTAATCCTCACAATAGCTCTGTTGGGAAGGCATTATTAACTCTACTTTATACTGAAAGTCAGAGGTTAGAAGACTTACCCAAGGTCACAGGACTAATAAAGCTGCCTCATAAATGCGAAGTGGCAATGACAATGTTGGCTCAAAAACAATAACCTTCCCTGAGAACTGAAATCAATGGGCAGACTTTAATTATATCAGGAAAACATCATTGTGGAACTTCAATACCAGTGAAGCTTTTTCAGCACTCTCCCTTTATCAGCGAGGTCCCTTGGGCAGATATAAACTCAGATTAATTAAATGAAAAAATCCTACACCAGCAAACCCTAGATATACCACTCCTCATTTAGCCACAGCAATGGATAAAGTGATTTCTTTTGTGCTCACTTACACAGGCAACACAAGGGTATAGGCCAAATACTTAGGTCTCCCAAGGCCAAGACTACCTCAATTACTTGACAGATATATTCCTGTGGATGCCAGATCAGGGGCAGGATCTGTTGTTATTGCTAAGCCCCACTGAATTTCAAATGAAAAGGAAGAAAACTGAAGAGGAGGAAAGGATGTTTTCTAGCCAAAAAAACATAAACTTTCCATGTGACAGCCAGTTGAGCAAAAGGAAAGACATCTCATGCATCTGCTAAATGGTTGCTAGTTGCGAGTGATTATCTACACATCAGTGGCAAATCTGAGAAATTGTGGAAGTGTGAGTGTGAGGGCATGGTGAAGGTAACTCTGGGGTGAAATTTTTATGAATAGATCAATAGGGAAAAAAAATCTAGTCACAGCCTGGACATGATTCTTCTAGAATCCAAGGAAATAGAGGACAAGATATAGAGGCAACAGAAATAGGTCTTGAGTATCAGAATAGCTTGATGGGAAACCAGCCCGCAATATGACACCTGAGGCAGCCTTTCTTGAACTTTCCTGGGGGTATGTAAAGGGGTTTCACTGGGGCTACTTGATAGTGACATTTGGCGAACCAATATTTATCATAACAGTGTGTATTCTGATGAACTGCCAATCTGGAATTAGGCTTTTCTTACAGAGTCATATAATCACTTAAGGACCTTGTTTCTGGGCAATATTTTAAATATACAATATTGTGTATTTCACATGTGTATGCACATACTGGCAGTTTATAAAGCACTTCTATAAGCATTAACTTATTTGACCATCACAGTAATCAAGCGAGGAAGACAATTTATGCCGTGCCACTAACCATATTTTGCAAATAGAGATGCTATGGTTTTGATAATTTAAGAAAATTACTCAAGCACTCACATTTTAAATAGGAAGCTGTGGTTTTAACCTAGAATCAGAATGCATGTGATAATAATAAGATTAAAACCATAGGTTCTATGCTTGTGTAAAAATAAGTACGTTTCTCTTTCATGATCACAAACTGAACTTCTGATTTATTTAGTTTGGGGACGTTGACTAGGGATGAATATAGACAGATAAGGTCAAGTCCAGTAATGAAATAAGGTCCATTCAAGTTCAGTATAGAAATAAATGACATATAAACCCTCCCAAATCAATGAAATGCAGTCAACTAAATAAGGAATACTTTCTAAAATGAAAAGTGTCTGGAAATGGAATTTGTCACTTGTTACTTGAGGATTTGGTAAGCTCCTGACTTTGGAAACTGCCACATCATACATGCTGATCAGAGGGTGTCTGCTTCCTGGGAAGAGGACTTACCCATCAGAGATGCTTGAATTAAGTGACATTAAACAGGTTACAACTCTGGGATGCCAGGGACCAAAAATGTCCACTCTATAGGAAAATGTAAAAGGAGCATTATCATAGCATAGAAAAGACAACACAATATGTTCAAAGTGTGACAACATGCTTGGTGTAAACCCCCACAATTCACTGCTAATATAGCAAATGAATGCAGTGATAATACACAAGTAGACAAATAGGTGAGCTAAATATGAAATTGGATATGTCAACAAAATAAATGCTGGAAGTGGGGTAGAAATAACATTGACTATTAGGTTAGAGCTTGGCTTTTTTGAAAGACAGTAGTGTTTTAAAAATAATAAAGCATTGAATGATATATATGTATCAGTTTAGTTGTTCCACAGCATTTAATTTTCCTGACAATGATGACTTTTTAAATTTTTTTGTTGGATACCTTCCCATAGAACCCAGCAAAGTTGTCAATAAGGGCTTATTAAACAAATTAGAACACACTTTACCAAAATATCTAAAGTCAACATTAAGTAAGCCATGACTATATTGTCGAGAATTACATAGTCTTTTTCTCTGTTGGCCTTTGTATTTGATCATCTATTTATTTGTCCTTAAAATCCCCATTCTGTTTCAAACTCTGCTTTCCTGTGTTTCTTACATAGGGGAGACACTGAGTCATTATGGAGAATCCAAAGCATCCAGCTGTGTTGATTGACCAGCCAGGATTTGATGTGACAAATATATATTCCTCCACTGAAGCACTACTGATGCTGAGGAACCCACTCAGAGTTTTCAGGAATCTTGAAGGTTTAATCTGATATTGTTGTATTGATATCTCTTATGTGTATTATACACCAAGGCTTGAATTTTCATATAATATTCATTCGTGTTTTACATTCATTTGACATTGATTTTCTGAGAGCCAATAATATGCCAAATATGGGTGTTAGGATAGCCCTATTTTACTGGGGAATGAGTGAACTATATTCACTCTTAACTTTAACACAAGACAAAACAAAACAACACCCTGGAGTGAATCAGATCAGAAGCAATGTTCTGTGTATTCAGAGGAAGAAAGAATTGCATTAGCTGAAGTAGACCACATTAACTATGTAGAGTAAGTGAGTTTTTAGACGAACCTTAAAAATAAGTAGACTCTAGGTGTTCAGAGATTGTAGTGAGGGTAGGGTGGAAGGAATGGACTTTGGAGAGGAAGGCGGCACATGTAACAGGGGTAAGGGCACATGTGTTTGCACATACGCACACAACCTAAAATCTTTGAGCACCCGTGAAGTGATCTTTATTGTGTCTAATTGGAGGGTTACTACAGGTGTAATTTTTATGACCCAGAATACTCTCAGTCTCAACCACTTTGGCTACAATGTCAGAGAAAAAAAAATCCAGTGTATTTTAGTAGCATGACTCCATTTTCATTAAACCCTGAGTCAGGCCTGCATCAAAATTTTGACTTTAGGCCGGGCTCAGTGGCTCAGCCTGTAATCC
>NW_007245996.1:98499-166493 GCF_000164805.1 Carlito syrichta
CTCCAGTCTGGGCGACAGAGTGAGAGTCTAACTCAAAAAAAAAAAAAAAAATTGACTTTAAAATTTTAGGAGATTCTCTTTTCCTGAGCATTTCTAACAGACATTCACCCCACTGCACACACAGCATGAGCAGTGTTAAGGTTTCCATGGTCACTGAGAAGAAGGAAGGCATGAGTCAGGTACACGCAATTCAAGTTATCTTGGCTCAACTGGCTGGCACCAAGTAACTTGCAACATACTGTGCCCCATCTTGAAACTATTTTCCTACAATCTGTTACTTATGAGACATTAGTATTTAAAACTTCACCATCCTTCTCAATTGCTGGTGCTGACAAAAGAAGAGAAATATCCTTTAGTGGACAGATGTTGCTGCAGCAAGGTGGATGAGAGCCACAATTGATACAACTGAACATAGAAAAGGTGACTCTGTGTTTTCCCTGCAACTATCAGCTAAGCACCAAGTGATATCTACTAGCAAAAACTGCCCCAGTATATGAAATGTGTGAATCAAAGTATTCCACTAAGAGAGCTCTGTGGTGTAGTCGTGATGTGGGTGACCATTAAGACGACCAAGAAATGTCCATCTTTCTTGAATATGATATCAGATAGCAGTTATTTCAAGAGGAGAGGGGAGAGATTGAAAATAGTCAGAAAGATCTTCTGCATGTGGTCAGTCAGTTTTCCCAGCATCATTTACTGAATAAATTCTCCTTTCCCCAGTGGTTGGTGGTGGAGGCTCTGTCGAAGATGAGTTGGTTGAGATAATAATAATCAGGCAATTGGCTACTACATTACAAATAGGTAATATATAATTGGAGATATTATGTCAACCACTAGAAGTTGGTAGAAGATCTAAGGAAATCTGTTGTATTTTTTTCTCTTTGAGGATAAATTTAAATAGCATTAGGGGATGATGATGGGTTATAGAAAAGATGCTGTTTGTTTCTAATCCTTCCTGCTCATGCTGCCACTTTTCAGATCGAAACATGAAGTAATATCAATTTTTATTATTAGTTTGGTTTTATTGATTTCTGCTCATGCACATTGAGTATTAACACCCCTGCTTTTTATTAACAGCACAAACTCATATTTCTCCCTCAGCTCATGTTGCCAGCAGCCTTTTACTACTCCCTTCCTCTCTCTGTGGGTAAGAACAGTGCTCTGGGACTGGTGTAAATAGTATGTTTGATTACCTTCTTCAGTTGCAAAGCCAGCCGAGAGTTACATTATAGATAGTGAGCATTAAATATGTTCATAACAATTAAGAAGGGGTGATTTAACAGAGTGATTTTAAGTGATTTTGGTCTTATTCAGGCAAATTGTATTGCAATTATTTTTAGATATATCCACCATAATCTTTTAAATCTAGAAAACAGAGTCCTTCACATCACAGTAAATTTTGATAAGTTAACAATGCTATACTAGTTAATTGTTGCTCAGAATGAAATATAATTCTTATCTGGTTACTTGTTTGAGAATTTGTTAGCACCTTTGTCATTTATTACATGCTGATATGTTACATGATATCTTCATAGCATGTTAAATATCCTAACACTCAGGATTTTTCCCTTATTTTTCTTGACCGGCGTCTAAGTAGCTATTAGTGTTGGATAAACCCATCTCCCTTTCATGTAAATTGTGTTTTCTTTCCACAACAGCTCAAGAACCTTATAAGGAAAATATAAGTATCCATTTTATAGTCAGGGACTCCAAGACTCAGAGGGTTTAAGTAAGAAGCAAGGTGAAACAGGTGAAATTAGACCTTGAATCTAATCAACCAGACACCACAGTCCTTCCTTTATATGCTAAACCAGGTTGCTTCTTCTGTATTGTATTTTTTTCATGCATATATACTATATCTCTATTTGCCAGTTCAGTTAAACTCTAAATGTTGAAGGAGCACACTTTGGAGAAGGTAAATGTGAAAACATCATGGTCTCCATTCCTATGAACAGTGTCACTTGACAGAACTAAGTTACTTACAAGGCAGGTGTAAGTATCTTAAGAGGAGACTAGCCTAAGTGTCACATAGGCTTCAGGAGGAGATCTGTCACTTCTGGTTTCAGAATCCAGAAATGCTTTCTTGAGAGGGCAATACAATTATATGCTTGCTTAATAATCTCAATATTGTTAAAAATGAAGTAAGTTTTGACTGCATCCATAGATTCTATGTATGTAGTTTTAGGGATAAAAATATGTATTCTCAGTCTGAATGACTTTAGAGACATTAACGAAATGCTTTTTAGTTTTTAAATAAGGTAAACGTTGAGGGCTTTATTTTCCCATGTGAGATTCCTTTGTGTTATTGTCAGAATATTATTCTAAGATAGTCTAAGTATAATGTTGAAAAGTGACCTGGGTAATCAGAAGCTTGTTAATTCCTTCTCTCTCAACTTAATTGCATCTTCTTCATAGAGGCCATCCATTCTCAATCCATTCCCCATGTTTTCCACTCTCAGTGTCTTGAGCTTTACTTTTAGAACATTTATTGCGACTAGTAATTGTATAATTATTTATGATTTTTTTTCTCACTCTTTGCGCATCTCTTTCACTGAGTTGAACATTTCATGAAGAAAGAAACTCTGTCTTATTTATCACTGCATCTCCCTTGCAGGTACAGTGCCTAGCACATAATAGGCTTTCATTATATTGTTAATGAATGAATGAAGAATTGGATTAGAGTCCTGACTTTACCTCTTATGAGATGAAGTGACTGGAACATTTTATTAATCTAATGAGTCTCAGTTTTCTTATCTGTAAAAAGGAGCAAAAAATAATTTATGACACATAGGACTGTGAAGACCTCTTGAAGAACACACTAATAAAAGTGCCTTGTCCATGTTCAAGTGCTAAATCATTATTTGTTTTTGAATATTTGTCATTGCTGTTATAATTTTTCATGAGCATAAGGCCAGGAGTATATGCTAAAACCAAAGTTAATGCGGAGTGTAAAATGTACTGCCCAACTTCTGAAGTGACATTGCAGACCCTTATGAGAAGATCTGTGCTAGAAAGCACTGTGCTGCTAAGTTGTCAATGAAAACCTTTAATAATCCTGTATTTACGTGCCATCATGGCTTTCCTCAAAATTATCTTCTGGGACCATGACTAGTCCTAGTCTAAGGATTTGGTAATTGCTTTTGCCTAATCTGAGTACAATCTGTTCCGCTACTTTTGAGCTATGCAAGGGTGAAATAAATACAGAACAAACTTGCAAGCTACATTAAAGAAACTCAAGATGTGCTTTGCACACGGATAAAAGTTAAAAAAGCCTGAACTTTCAAAGTCAAAACTTCTACAAGCAGCAGTATCAGGAGAAAAACTTGAAAAATCTAGTGGAAACACCCTGTAAAGCTTTGAATTGCAGTGTGCATTATTATATCCACCAAACTGACTTCCCTAAATGAAGCTACCCCTCATCCCCACATCATGAAACATGAAAATAAGGATAACTTTAAATAGTCTTCCCCCAAAAAAGATATACTTCCCAGATATATATGTGTGTATGCATGTATATATACACACATTTCTATATATACATAATAATTTTTTCCCCTATCAAGGCCAATGTAACTAAAACTAACCACATTTTTTCTTTTAGCTCGAAGCTAAATGAGCATCCTAATTTTAGGAATTTTTAAAAAAGACTCATCCTACTCATCTACCTAAAAATATCTTACATTTTTATAGGATATTTTTATAAGATATTTTTAGGTTATTTATATTTGTCAGCATATATTACATTATATGGTTAAATTATCACTTTTGTTTCAATTATATCCCATTGTGACCATCTTTGAAATATTGCATGGAATATAGACTATTTTAAGTATGTATAAAAAATAATTTCAGCCACTGAATGTTAAGTAAGTCAAACTCAGGTAAAATCAGATGTAAATTAGTAATCTGTTAAAAATGACTTACTCTCAGGAAGAGACATGAAATTTGTGACTCAGAAGACATGACAATGGATCAGTTAAAATAACCAGGGCAAAATTCTCAGAGAGGTAAAGTTTATCAACATATTTGAAACGATAATTTTGAAAGCTATAATTTAAATTATAATAAATGAATAAAATTGATAGTAAAAATCAATTCTAATAATTGGTCCTGAGTAAGTTTTTAATCTATGATAATATTAACAATATCGAAAACATTAATAATAGGAACAAAAAATGATTCTATTTATTTTAAAAGACATCAGTTGCAAGGTATGGTGTCTCACGACTGTAATCTCAGAACTTTGGGAGGCTGAGGTCGGAGGATTACTTGCAATCAGGAGTTCGAGACCAGCCTGGGCAACGTATCGAGATCTCATTTCTATTTAAAAAAAACAGTAATAATGAATAAAATAAAAGACATAAGTCTACTATCACTTAATACATTACATATTAATATATTTAATTTATTTGTATGTTTAATTGTTAAAGAGAATAATTCTGTTTTTTCTCAAGTTCCGAGTTTACTAGGTACATGATTTAATTCCTATAAGAGTAACACATTTGTGACTAGATACTAGAGATAACATATATTATCTGGTAGATAAATTTAGTCTCTGCTTTAATCTTTAGTATCGAGTTAAATATAGTATATCTCTGGTATCTAGTAGGAGATATAGTAGAGTTCTAGCAGTAGAACTAGTAGAACTCTAGTATCTAGTAGATAAATCTAGTATCTAGAGATAAATTATCTGTGATTAGATACTAGATATAAATTAACTTCAGTGATTTTAACTAAATTCCATCTCTTATAGATTTTGTTTCACGTGTGAACACATTGTCTCCGATAGACAAAATATGAGACAATGAGTGACTTGAGTAAAAATCTACCATCATGGAACATTTGGCATGATTATTTGCTGTTATTAGTTTGTATCCCCAGTAGCTAGAATTACATGAATCTCAGTTATAATACGTTTTTCTCTTATTTTGTTTTTTTCATGTTGATTATAGTTTGTTGACTATTCACATCTGGCATTCTTTTTTAATTACCATAGCACTATTTTATTATTCTTTTTGTTTACAACTATTCTTTCTTTCAAGGGATGTCTAACCATCATTGTGATTACAGAAGTATTTTGAGAGTTATGGCCTGTTTTGGATCTTTTAACTTTATTAGAAATTGAAATTCTTCCAGAGGTTCATAGTTTTTTTTTAGTCCTAAATCAAATTTATTGATTTATGTCACTCCTAAAATTTAACAGTATTAAATGTAAGTAAAGAAATGATTAACAATATAATGGTATTTTGCATTTTAATTTCTGTTAACTTCAAGATAGTTGATATGCTTCAAAAATTAAAGAAACAGCATCAAAAGCATACAATTCTTAGAATTGCTTCCTACCCATCACTTGTAAGTATCAGTCTATGATCACTGGAAGCTTACATGTTTATTAACTTGAATGACCATATGAAAGCAATGCCCAGTTGAAGAAAATAGTGGCAAGAGTTGGGGGGCAGGGGGAGAGAGAGCGAGAGAGAGGAGAGAGAGAGAGGAAGGAGAGAGAGAGAAAGAAAGAGTATCATATTTTTTTGTTTGTTACATGGATATATTGTGAAATGGTGAGGGTTTGGGTTTCTAGTGTACCCATCACCCAAATAGTGAACATTGTACCCAACAAGTAATTTTTTCAATTTTCACCCCCCTTTATTTTCCCCTTTCCCCTTTTAGAGTCTCCAGTGTCTATTATTTTCGTCTTTACATCCATGTATATTCAATGTTTAGCTTCCACTTAGAAGTGAGAACATTCAGTATTTTGTTTCTGTTTCTGAGTCATTTCACTTAGGACAATGGCTTCTTGCTTCTTCCCTGCTGCTGCAAAGAATATGATTTTATCTATTTTATGGCTGCATAGGATTCCATGATGTATATATACTATATTTATCCAATCAAATGTTGATGGGTGCTAAGGTAATTCCATGACTTTGCTATTATGACTAGTGTTGCAATAAATGTACAAGTGCAAGTGTCTTTTTCACATAATGTTTTATTTTTCTTTGGGTAGATAGCCAGTAGTGGGATTGCTGGGTCAAATGTTTGTTCTAGTTTTAGTGATTTGAAAAATCTCCATGCTGTTCTACACAGAGGATGTACTAATTTACATTTCCACCAGTAGTATATAGGTGTTTCTTTTTGTCCACATCCATGCCAATATCTGTTGGTTTTGATTTTTTGATAAGTGCCTTTCTGACTGGTTTAAGACGATATCTCATTGTAGTTTTAATTTGCATTTCTCTGATGATTAGTGATGTTAAGTATGTTTTCATATGTTTGTTGACTATCTATATGCCTTTGTGGAGATATGTCTGTTCATGTTGTTTTGCCTATTTTTAATAGGATTTTTTTATTTGAGTTATTTGAGTTCCTTCTAAATTCAGAATATTGATCCTCTATTGGGAGCATAATTTGCAAATATTTTATCTTATTCTGTAAGTTGTCACCTTGTTATTTCTTTTTCTGTGCAGAAGCTTTTTAGTTTAAGTTCCATTTGTCTATTTTTGTTCTAGAAAATCAGTATTACCCTGATACCAAAATCAGCCAAGGCCATAACAACAACAATAAAACTACAGCCCAATATCCCTGGTGAACATAGATGCAAAAATCCTTAACAAAATACTACCAAACCAAATCCACCAGTACATCAAGATATCATTCATCACAATTAGGGAGATTATATTCCAGGAATCCAAAGATGGTTCAATATAGGCAAATTAATAAATGTGATTTATCACATAAACAGAATTAAAAACAAAAACTGTATAATTATCTCAATAGAGGCAAAAAAATCATTTGATAAAATTCAACATCACTTTATGATAAAATCCCTTAGTAAGCCCTCAACAAACTAGAACTAAACAAGACAAGAATGTCCACTCTCACCACTCCTATTCAACATAGTACTGAAAGTGCTAGCTAGAACAATCACGCAAAAGAAAGAAATAGAAGGCATTCCCATTGGAAAAGAGGAAGTCAAAATATCTCTGTTCACTGATGACATGACTTTATACCTAGACGATCCTAAAGACTCCTCCAAATTCTCCTACACTTGATAAATATCTTCAGTAAACTTTCCAGATATGAAACCAATATACAGAATTAGTAGCATATCTGTACACCAATAACATTCAAACCAATAGGAAAATCAAGAGCTGAATCCCATTCACAATAGCTACACAAATATAAAATACCTAGGAATACATTTAACAAAGGAGGTGAAAAATCTCTACAAAGAAAACTACAAAACAGTGGATGGAAAAAAATCATAGATGGCACAAACAAATGGAAAAACATTCCATGCATATGACTTAGAAGAATGGATGTGCTAAAATGATCATATTGCCCAAATTAATCTACTGATACAATATAATTCCTATCAAATTATTAATATTATTTTTCACATAATTAGGAAAAACAATCTAAAGTTCATATGGAATCAAAAAAGGAGCCCAAATAGCCAAAGCAATCCTTAGCAAAAACAACAAAACCAGAGATATCACATTACCTGACTTCTAATTATTCTACAAGGCTATAGTAATTAAGACATCATGGTATTGGTACAAAAAATAGACACATAGATTGAGACACATAGAACACAATAAAGAACCCAGAAACAAAGCCACATATCTACAACCAACTGATCTTTACAAAGTTCACAAAAAAATAAATGGGGAAGGACACCCTCTTCAATAAATGGTGCTGGTTCTTGGAAAATTGTCTAGTTATATGCAGAAGAATGAAATTTGACCCCTATTTCTGACCATATACAAAAATTAACTCAAAAAAGATTAAAGACTTAAATGTAAGATCTGAAATTATTTTTTAAAAACTCTACTGAATATTTGCATTGGCAAAGACTTCAAAAAGAGGGTGAATAGCACTTAGAGTAGAAACAGTCTCTATATTTTGGGGGGGGAGTGTCTACTATGTGCAAAGTGTAGGACTCTTCTGTCCTCACAAGACACCTGAAGGCTAGGTATTGTTTTGCAAACATTATAAAAACCACTAAGAAAATACTTAAATTATTTAACTTGTTCAAGGTCACACAGTCCATAAATAGATGTTGTCCTGTGTACGTCGCAGTCTGATTAATACAGTGTGTTTAAGCTATGCATTGATGTACTTTGGATCATAAGTAAAGAAGTCCATTTGAATAATGTTCAAAGAAAAATGAAAACAAAAAAGAAGTAATCAGGAAGAACCACTGGACAAGGAAATGAACGTTATACATCTTGGAAAGATAATACCTATAATGTGGGGCAAAAACATTTCAGTTGGCTTTTCCAAGGATTGATAAATTATGCCTAAACTCTTCCTACTGTCTGTGCTCTGATATCATGCTTACCAGATGCTTTCGGGTGTAATATGACTTCTGATTACCCTAGAAATGTGCTTACATTGGTGAACATGAAAAATTGAGTCAATAAAAAGTCATAGAAAGTAAATTAGTTCCTGATTTGTTTGGTTATTCATTTGAGAGTTTGGTTAAGAAAGTCACTTCCTCTGAGTCAGCTTCTAGTACCTTGACAACATGAGATTTCCTAGCCAGCAAAGCTGAGTTTCAGACTCTGGACTGTGGTGACCTAAATAAGAAACTGCCTTTGAAATTACCTTAGCATTTAAAGTATGTCCCTAGACAATATCCCCCTCACTCTCTCTTTCTTTTTCCTCTCTTTAAACACCAGACTAAAGTCTAAACATGAGGACAGGGCAGAAAGAACTTTAAATCACAATTTTTTGTGTTGAGGCTTTGTACTTCACCTCTGATAAGCATCTTTATTATGCTGGAAGACTCTAATGATGATCTGTGGAAAGGCATAGCATTGTAAGGAAACCTTTCCCTGAAGGTTTAAATCTGAAAATTTGTGCTAGTATTTCATCCAATTAAAAATATATCTATTGAGCTAACTTCAGATATTCAACAATGTTCTAACTATAAAGCCCCAAATTCAATTTTTATTCTCTCCTTTGTGTATCTCTTTCTGAATTTTGGAACTGATTTTTTTTTTTAAAGCCACTTCTGAATATCTGTATCCATATCTATATGATAGCAATCTCTCCAGATTCTCTCCTTACCTCCTTAACTCAGATTCTCTTCTTGATTTTTTTAAATAAAAATGTGGGGTAAAATTCAGGACTAGGTATACAAACATTGACCATGCAGGTACCCGTGTTGATGAGGTATGCCCCTCCCTCCCCTAGCAACCCCCCTCAACCACCAATCTCACCCCTCTCTCCTGACAGTTTCCCACTACTGCCAATCCCTTTCTTATAGTATTATAATTGTTCAAAGTCTGCTTAATGCGTGAGAGTATATGGTACTCTGTTCTGTGTTTCTGTGATAGATCACTGAGTACAATCGACTCCAAATCCATCCAAGTTGTTGCGAAGTCCGTATGTTTGTCTTTTTTTATGGCTGTATAATATTCCATTGTGTATATGTACCACATTTTGAAAATCCAGTCCAGCTTCTCTTAACTCTTAACTTCTCTTACTCTTGGCGACATCCTCTTCTACTATCTGGTCCTAAAACTCTGTAGTTTTCTGCCAACTGACCCATTTTCTTCATTCCATAGTCTCCATGGAAATTTTTACAACTTTCATGAATTTAATTATGACATATATGCTGATAATTTTCAACTCTAGTGCAGTTCTTCTCTACCGCCATATTCAGGGTCATTTTGTGTTATTCACTAGAAATAACTGAAGAGATGTCAATATCTCAGGTTCAATATGCTTTTCAAGCCCAATTCATTATTGTCATTCTAATCCTGTATTTCTTGAATATTCTATCTAAATTGGTATTTTGATTATAACTTTGTCTTAAAAATTCAGCCTCGGCTGTCTCAATGTCTTTCCTGATTCAAAATAAATGAATAGTTATAAAGTTCTCACTACCTCATATATTCTCTGATATGTTTTAGAGCCCTCAGATCCAATATGTCCATGTCCTCTTCCAGATTTTTCTTCAGAGAAAATGTAAGAATCTCCTTCAGTTTTCATCCCAGAGAATGGTACCAACTTTCATATACTTTGATAAGTCAAAAACTTATTATTATTGGTTCTTCCTATTCAAATATCCTTGTTCATAATATCCTTGCTCATATATTTGCTCATAATTTTCTCTCTAATTTCTTCACTTATCTCCAGCTTCACTTGTAATCCTTTGGACCTAGCTATCAGCATCAGAACATCACAATAGACCCCATCCTCTTTCTCATGTCTTCAGCCCACTGTATTTCTTTTTCACATTGAAGCTAGAGACTTTTCAGAACATTTATAGGACTAACTATCTGAACCCTCCATCAATTAAACCATAGCATTTAAAAAAGATAAAGTCAAAATAATTTACAGAGATCAAAGTCCATGTGTGTCTTTTTGCACAACTTCAACTCTCAGTACTTTCCCCTACTTTGTTTTTGTCTTTCAACTACACTGTTTGCATGGTACTCTTTCCCATCATCAGAACTTTAGCCACATTGTACTTTCTGCCAAAGGGTCCTCTCTCCCCCCATGACTTCACTTTTAACAGAATTTTATATCTCACTTTGAGCATTACATTCTTAAGAAAACTTTTCCATTAAATCAAAACCCTATAATATCCTGGTTGCAATTTTACATTTACCCACTTGCTTAATGATCAATCTTTTTCTCACCCAGTAGATTATGTGCTCTACCAGGACTTCAGTACATCTGCTTTTATTCGTGTGTTGGATCCTTGGAACTTAGCTCCAAACCTAGCTCTTTAAAAAATGAATACATCTTCTTTATGGACTTGATGATTTCAAGCTCCTCTGGGTTCTTTTAGGTTTATGTCTATAAAAAGTCATTGAAATGAAGGTACACTAGTGTTGTGGTTGCATATTAACAGTTATATGTCTTGGAGTGTGTATTAAGAAAGGAGGTGGGAACATCAAATTACAGGGCTGATGGTATTTGGCGTATCTTGTTTTGCCAGCTATACAGTGCATATGTATCGTGCTGACTTAACTCCTGGGATTACTTTGTAAAATAATCTGCAACATCAAGGCATTTTGCAGTTTCAAAGTGCCACAGGTAAACCCAGTGTTGTCAATCATCACCAATTATCATCTAATACTATTTTATTAAAGTGCTTTGGAATCCATAGAAATAAAAGCCAATAATTCTATCATAAAAATGAACAAAAAAATATTGTAAGTCCTATTTACTGTTGACTAAGTGATGGCTGCTATTGTCATTATTTGGTACATATAAGTAATAAATGCTAAATATAAGTTAACATAATAAAATACGAAGCTAACAAAATACTTGAATTGTTTTTTTCTAAAGCAAACATATCCAAATTTTTCCACAGAGATTTTGTGCTGAAACTATATTTCTAAGTAGCCATTTGACACTATGGTAAGCAAAGGATGGCATTTATTAAATATCAAGTGGTCATATTGTTCCTAAACAGTTAAGATTGTAGATAGAGGCCAGCATGTGAGAGAAAAGCTGTCTTAGATGTGACTCTGTCAGGCTTTGTTGCATGGCCTTGAGAAAGGCATTTGACTTTCTGAGATTTATTTATAAAAATGAGTCAGCGGGCAACCTCCTTGGGCCCCCTCCTACTGTTGGAGCTTTTCTATCTTCTCAATAAATCCTGTTTTCTCAATGAGAAAAAGACACAAAACAATGGGGCAGCAACAAAATCACCCTTTTTAGTTTACTGTGAGGAATACGAACCAGTTTATTTAACAGTACTCGCTACCTTGTAGGTTGCCATAATGATGTGATTCCATGTGGTTTTGTTGAAAGGGATGCCCTAAACTATGGTCAAGCCCATGAAGTAAAATGCAAGTCAAAGAGTAAGACAAAATGTCCAGACTGTTTTCCTTTTTATCTCAGGTAAGGAACTCAGGATCACCTACAAGTCCTTTAGGACCCTCAAGACAAGTATTAAAAAATGCTACTTAAACAGTTACCCACTCCCAACTGTTTTGTCTATAAGATGTATGGCATTGAGATATTTGAAGACATTTTTAATCTAAATATTTTAGATTTTAGACACAAACTGAATTGAGTCCCTAGTCTCTTATTTCTTACAAATATCATAATCAGTTTATTTACATCTTCTCTCTAGGCCTTAATTTATCAGCTCTATTTTATTACTCTCATTTAACAGATCAGTAGTCAGATCCAGGGAGTTCAAGTGGCTTGCCAAAAGTCATTCCTCTATAAATTCATTGCTGAATCTTCACAAAATTATACCAACATTTGTTAATTTGCTGTTCTTTGACCGAGACTCGATAAATCTGTCAGTGGTGTGAGGGAGACAGAGTTCTGATCTGTTTGATATACAGAATAGGTGCCTGGCATATTCTTTCACCCATAAGCCAAGCTGCTTTCTCATAATCACCCTGATTGTTTATGATGACTCTCAATCCTTCCCGAAGAGTCTTTATCTTTGCAACTTATTTTTCCTCTTTAAATAAACTAACTAGCTCTCCTCATGCCAGGTGTTGATTGCCTTATGATCCCTTTTCAGGATAATATAAGGACATTTTCTATCTCATCTGAATCTAGGGACTTAAGTGATGCAAAACTCACATGGATTATATTAATGCAACAACTTCCTTCAGTTTTTATGTGTCGCTTCATTTTTATCCAAAACTGACATTTTGAAACAACTGCTGTGATTTTGAGCATCATATAGCTTATACCAGTAGAGAAGTAGATGCTCTCAATTCCAAATTTCTGAGAAGGGCATCAGTTGATCCAGTCATATGTGGATATCCACCTCTGGCCTAGTGATCACAGCTGGTGTGGGAAAGAACCTTGCCGTAGACATGTGGTTGGGAAGAAAATGGAGTCAGTATGGAAGGCAATCATATCAACATCTTTGACAGCTCCTGCTCCCTAAGGGCAGGCCATGTTCCCACCTGAAAATATCCCCTATTCTACCCTCTCTATATCAGAGTTCACTCAAGTTGCTTGGAAAGTAGACTATTTGGATAAGTTATTCTCAAAATGCAGTCTGAGCACCAATGGGGATTCCTGGGATACTTTCAGAGGGTTCACAAGGTCCTTCCTTTTCCCAGAATATAACTCTGCAAAACTGGGCTTTCTTCATATACTCCAACCAAAACAATATTTCACAGCAAATTGACTACAGAAACGCAAATGAGAATCTAGTTGTGGTCTGTTAAATCAGACTTTAAATATATTTATAGAAAGTATAAAGCAAGCCATTTTTATCACTAATCTTTTTGTTTGAGAAAAATATAGGGTTTTTTTTACATAAAAATATGGTACTTGTACATATAATAGGTTAAATATCGATATTTAAAAATGAATGTATAACTATTTAAAAAGTTTTGGGGGGAGTTAATTTCCAGCATGATAAATGTTGGACAGAAAGTCTTTGGAAGCTTTCAGGATTTTTAAAATTGAAATGAAATTCTGAAACCAAAAAGTTTGAGAACCATTAGTTAAGATTGACTTTACTTTATTTGAACTCAATGGAATTAATGAATTTTTAAATAGAGATAGAAGAGAATATCACTCAGGTTTTTAACAGTTTAGCTCGGGAAGTAAATAGGTAATACTTTTGTTCAACTGGTATTAGCTTTCAGGAGGTCTACTAAAAAAAATCTGGAAAAAATGTTAAAATCAATGAATTGCATTCTCATAAAGTCAGTAGAATAGAATCACATTTGTCATCCCAAGATCAAGTATATATATATTTAATGAATATGAGAATAGTATTTCTTCAAAACAAAGATGTTGCGCTCTATGAAATTCACAAGGCCTTGACATAAGAGCTATCTCAAAAATTACAGAGTATGTGTCTATATCTAAATACAGAACCCACTATACATCTGGCACTGTGTTAAGTTTATATCTTTTATTTTTTTTTCTTCACCAACCCAATGTCATAGGTACTATTATTATCCTTATTTTGCATGTGGGAATAGGGCCACAGAGAAGAAATGAACGTGTACATAATTAGTAAGTTGTGAAGATGGAATTTGACCCTGATATTCTGATTCCAGACTCAAGCATCAGAGCCACCAGTACCATCTCCATTGTTCTTTGTGGTAGATTATAAAAATGGTTGTAAACTCTTTTACTCTACTGTCAAGAAGTAGTCTCTGTGTGTCCCATCTAAGCTTCAATCTGAATTATTCAATAAAATGAAGTTAAATATCATTTTGCTGACTTTCAAGACTGAGTCTCAAGAGCCCTTCCATCTTTCTTCTCACCTTTTGGATATCTTGCTCCAACCATTTGGGCTAACCTATAGCAGGATGAAAGAGCACTTGAAACAAACAATTACATCTAGGTCATCTTTGACCAGATAGCTTCCAGCAAATCTGGAAGCGACTATTTATTAATGAGTGAATCCAGCTGAGATTAACTAACCTTGGACCAGATTAGCAAAACTGTCCTATTCAACCCAGTGCAAATTGGTAAAGCACAGAATTGTGAGCTTAACAAATGCTTATTGTTTTAAATCATTAAGTTTTGGCATGACTTGTTATACAGCCTAACACATAAATGCCTCAAGAGGGAATAAGATTGTTATAATATCCAGGGAAAAATAAAACAAAGAAGAACAAACATATCCTTGAACAGTAGGGAAGAAGGAAGATGATACCACAGAATAAGGAATGTAGCCAAAGCTACCATTTTATTTTTATTTTCTTGTGAGTTACCTGCCTTCACTCATTTCTTCCTATGGTTTAATATAGGAAAGGTACAAAAGAAGCACAATTCAGAGAAGTCACATATGTTAAATAGAGGAAAATAAATTTAAAATTTGAAGGATGGATGGTGGAAAAAATTGGAAAGAGGAAATAAGAGGGGAAAAAAATGAACCAAATGTGAAAGGAAGCAAATATCAACCTCTCTGTATTATTTTCAGCATCTCCAGGTCTTTCAGGGTTAGCAAGTGAAAAAAAATAGTTGCCGCCCCGGAAAGAAAAATAGAAAGAAAAAGTTAGAGTAAATGTGCTGATGTTAGATGTGCTTGGTTATGAAAGAGCAAGAGTCAGATTTGAAAATATGGCAAAGGCTAACTGCAGCTCTATGTCCTATATATAAAACCCTAGAGTGGAATTTTACTTGGGGATGACAGCACTTGAAATGACATCTTGGAATATAAAGAGCAACCCTGGTATACACAGAACAGACTCTCATATAGCTGGGAACAAATAATCCTAGAGGGTCCCCAAATCTCATCTAATCAGTAACCTCAATCTAAAATTCATAGACACTCGGGACAAATAATACATCAAGTTGCTTATTTTTCACTTTTTGCTTCCTCTATTCATCCAATTAAAACATTCGGGGATTATGTTTGCTTTCAATATGCTTAAACAGAGAAATTTGATGTTCTTCCCATGTGCTGTATTTTATTAGGGCTAGGTGGTCACAGTTGTTCTGTATTAGACTATTTATGACAAAGGGGAGTAGATAAAAGTGTAGTGACATAAACTTGGGAAACACCTCATTATGACAGAAGGTCAACATCTTGGAAATCTTCTGACATACGCTTCAGTGGTTGAGCACAAGCTTGAATGTTAAGCAAAATGAATTTAAAGAAGAAAGTAGAGATAATTTTTTGAAGCCTAATTTACTTTTTCTTCATATTTTGGGCCTGCGTTGGGTCTTCTACCAACAGAGAGTTGCCAATTTTATTATTAGAACCTTGGTTAGTGATTAGCTACTACTGAGTGAAGTTACTGTGCCTTAGACAAAGGAGACCATGTTCTCTATCTCTTTTGAGTTTAATGCTTGAGATTCTGCCAAATTATTCCCTCTTTGGAAAAGGTATTCCTCTTCTTGTCTGTCTTCTTTTCTCTCTTTTCCACTCTGTAAGGTATTTGTAGCAGTACAGACTCAATTCTATTTTGAACATAGACAACTTTTTTTTTTGAAGACATATTTGACGATCCTAGTCTCTAAATCTAGATTCAATTTTTTTGTTGTTGTTGTTGTTTTGCTTGCTTGCTTTTTGTCCATTTTTTGTGATAGGGATAGTATGGAGAGTAAAGCCTTTTTTTGGTGGTAAGAATAAGATAGAGAATAAAGATGAAAATAGAGAAGTAAGGAAGACTGCAACTTGAAGTTTATGTCACTTGATCTAACTAAGTTTTTATTCAGTGATCTGTAGTGGAACATCAGGCATTTATACAGCATTTGAAAAGGTGGAATTCTGGATCCCAGTGTTATGTATCACCTTTTTTGGAAATCTTCAAGGATAAGAGGTGCTTGGCATGAAGGTACAGAGACTTTAGGGCCTCTAAAAAAATGTTATTATAGTCCTATCAAATTTAATTATTAAAATGAATGTGTAGGTTATCTGTCATCATATATATATATACCATACTAGAGACCAGACTAGACTAAAGGTGGGATTTTGGAGAACCATGTCCTTGTTTAGTAAACTGTGGTTCTGTTCCAGAATCGTCTTCAGTCAGATTGAACCTAGATTGTTCAACTGGTTTTAGGTAGACCCTGAGGTCAGGAAAATTTTATCTTGGCCTAGAAAATCAGGTACAGAACATCTTCTCCAAGTCAGTGACATGGGGGTTACAAGATGACCCAAGGAGATAACTTACAATTTGTCTCAGTCCTATCAACATATTTAGATGAGTTTGCAATCCTTTGAACTAATGAGTCTTCCATATCTAGCAGATTTGGATAATAAGAAGCATTCAAGATTCATATGATGTAAACTGGGAAGATTATTTCATATTTTCTTGGTTTAACAATTTAAAAAAATAGCTGCTCCATCTTGTTCTCCCTAATAATAGCCCAAATTATGGTAAGCATTCTAGATATTCTGCAAATATAAATCAGCAATTAACCAGAATTGAGCACCATATTTAAATATTTCTGAGTCAATTACATAGAGAAATAATTAGGAAAATTGATTTTGTAATGTAAATTTTCCATTGCAATTAACTGATTTCTGAGAGCTAACTTTATAGCTTCATCAGAGTAAATGACAGAGAAAAAATTATCCTGTAAATTTTCTCCTTCCATTTGCCATGAATCATGCTTAGTTACATGTTAAATATCTGTATGGTTCATTTTATTCATGCTTCTTCCCACAAATTTCAAAACTAAACTGATAACTGTAACTATCTTTACCTTAGGTTTTCTGGGACCATTATGCTCATTCCCTCCCTTTATAGGTCACCAGCTTCATTAACTTTGGCAAATGTACTGCTTAATCAATTGTCCACAGATGAGTATGTTTACTGAATCTCATATTTTAATCTTAAGAATTGGTTATTGCATTTTGTATCACAAAAGGAAAGACTGGTACAGTCTCTATAAAAGTGGTAGGTTGTTGGGCACATACAGATTTTTAAAACAAGTTTGATCTGTTTTTTTAAAAATCATTTTCAGCTGTTATAAACCACACAAAGTCCATGGGATGGTGGATACACACACACACACACACACACACACACACACACACACACTTGTTCTCTTCATAGGCACAAGACTTTCATTCTAGTTTATTAGGTGCATGCTATGGTCAACTGCTTCAGACAGTAAAGAGACCCCACATTTCTTTCAAAGACCACCTTTATTACCCTATCTCTTGTCTTCCATTTCCAAAACCAACTGTTTTGGTGCAAGGTTTTCAAGATAAGGAAAACATCACACTGTCATCTGGTTCTTATCTTAGATTCAGGTGACAGTTTTGAGACCTGAGAATGAAGCGATGCAATGTTGAAGACCTTCATAGAGGTCCAAAATCAGACAGGAGTAGCAAAAATACAACCAGGGATTTGCGCTGTGAAGATTAACTTTTTTTGTTATAACTTCTTATTTTACTATGCTTGAGAGAACCTAGATTTTTCCTCAAATTAAAACACTTAAAAATCCATCTCATTATCTCCTTAGCCTCAATGAGGTTCAGGAAAAGTGAGGGGCAGATGAGAGCTGGTAAACCCACTCTAAGTAATAAGAAAGTAGTGAGATTAGGGTAGGTGGTAAATCAGAGAGACAAGAAAGGAATGAGTCAATGCAGAGCTAGTAAGGGGTTCCTTCATTAAAGTTTAAGCTACAAAAAAAAAAGAGAGAGAGAGATCCAAAGTTTGATCATATCCTTGGTAACTGGTGCTGTGCTTGACACATTTCAGACACTCAGAAAAGGGCTTTTCATGAGCTATTAAAATAAATATAACAAAATGCATACCGGACAAAATTTACATTTAGGGCAGATGTAAACCCTGAGCTCACATCTATTTTTTTTCTAGCTCTATATCCTTAATTTATTATGTTACAGGTCATCTGGAGAATTTGGGGGGAGAATGTATGAGACTCTTCTTCATAAAATGCAACTACAGGATTCTACATGTTATTTCTGAGGTGCTGCATCCTCCAATGCCCATCCAAAGAATGTGTCATCCATTGGAAGTCAGGAGACAATAATCTCCTCGTACTTTTAAGTTGCCACTGACTTTCTACTTTCCAATTTTATCCAATTAAAACATGGATCTTTTTTTTTTTTTAGTTGGAGTCTCACTCTGTCACCCAGACTGGAGTGCAGTGGCCACTCCTGGCCACCGCAGCCTCAACCTGCTGGGCTCCGGCTATCCTTCCGTCTCAGCCTTCCAAGTAGCAGGAACTACAGGTGCGTGCTACCACACCCGGCTAATTTTTTTTTTTTTTGATTTATTGTAGAGATGAGGTCTCGCCTGCACAGGTGGGTCTCGAACCCGCAGGCTCAGGCAATCCACTCACCTCAGCCTCCCAAAGGCGCGGGATTACAGGCTGAGCCACCGAGCCTAATTTAAAACATGGATCTTTAAGTTACTCACAGATATCTTTATTCTACCTCATTTTTCTCATTTTCCATTGTACTAAATTGCTTTGAAATGGCTCATAGGTATGCCCAGAATTTAAATTCACATAGCTATGAATAAATGATAACACATCTAAGTCTATTTCTCATCTTTGATCATGAAGGGAAAGTCACCAAAACACCTAACCCACAATAATCTGTGAGTACATTGAAGGATTCTAGATTGGTCTAACATTTTCCTACTCTTAAGATGTCTACTATGAATGCAACTAATGCCGAAGTTCCTTTTGACAAAGTCTAGCATGGTGAGAATGAGGCAAATGCAGAGATGGAACACATCAACCCAGCACAGTCAGCAGTTAATGGATCAGAATGCAGTAGGGCAACACACTTAGATCTAATTTTTGGAAATAGTACCCAGCAATTCAAGAAGCAGAGTGTACTTACTGTCAGGAGATACTCATTGATATAGCTATACAATGACCGTAGAAGTCAAAGTTGGAAGAAAATAGAGCCTTCAGAAATCCAAACAATTTTAGAACAAACAATTTTGACATGTTTGACATCATCATAAAGTCCTGAGTTTTGTAACACAGAATTCTTAATAGAACAACGGGAAAATGCCGTTTAGTTCCCCATGTTTGACTTAAGTTGGAAGTCAGGGAGGAATCTCCTGAGACGGAATGTTACAAAACCATGAAATGGGTTCACAGAAGACAATGGTTCTCAATTTTGGAGTCTGTCAGAATCATCTGGGGTGTTAAAACCCCATGTATACCTGTAGTTTTTCTCTCCCCTATCTACAATCTGGGGAGAGGTTGAGAGGTAAGTGCTGGAAAAGCTAAGGAGAAAAACAACATTTACTAGTTCCTATTGCATGCCATTTTGCACTTCACCTTTATCATATTTATATTACAGAGAATTACAGTATGCTGGTTAAATAGACAGACTTAGAAACCAGATGGCTTGGCTTTACATTATGGTGCTCTCACTTAGAAATTATGTGACTTGGATGAGTTCTGTATCCTGTTCATACCTCAACTCTTCATCCTTAAAATGGAGATAACTGTAGTCTGAGATATTGGGTGATCATGGGTATTAAAATGGGAGAAATCATATAAAGCACATGAAGCAGTACTTGGCACACAGTGACCATGGAGTAAGTGCTGGCAATCACTCTCAGCAAAATTTTATAAGAGAGAAAATGGAAGGTTTGGAAGGTTAAGTGGCAGTTAGCTCAAGGTCATGTAGTGATGGAGATTTTTAAATGAGTCTAGCACATTTGTAATTATCCTGGGGCCCATACAGCATAGTTTTGAGGTGGGAGGATGAATCCACTATCTTTTAAGAGTATGCCAGACTTAGCACAAGAAAGCAAGACTGTACTATTTTCATATGAATTCCTACTTCTGAATGTGAAAATAAACAGCACAAATAATGCAGTGATTATTTATGTGAAAATCATCATATTTAATGGTGTTTTTCTAGTCTTGGATCCCATGTCTGCACACAAAGAAAGAAATGTAACCATTTTATAATTTATTGATTTATGTACATTGAAAGAGGTGGGAATTTTGAAGATCAGTACACAAAACCATCCCTTGCTTTGATTCCATCTATTCCTGAATAGTTCATTTGGTCATGGCCCTGAAAATTGGATTGATCACTATGATGAGCTACAGCTAATGTTTCATAGTTTGAATCTTAGGGCCCGTATGTTATCAGTTCCTGACCAAGGTGACTAGACATCACAATCGTTCTATTTTAATATTGACCCTCTCCTACTGCAATATTTTCCCAGAACAGTAGGGTTTATAGGATTTTCCCCAGGCTCTAAGATCCAGATTACTTGCTCAGTTACTCTACTTCCCATCTGAAACTTTGTTTCTGATCTTGATTTAAAGACTGAGACTTTCCCTTGCTTGCTAGCAACTCTTGCCCATGACAAATCTCATTTCCCCCTTGCTTTAAAATTCCCCACATTGTGAGCTAATGCTATCTCATCTATATCCAGGATCGGTCCTAAATAAGCTTTTCTTGGACACAGGTGAGTACTCGGGGAGACTCTGTTTGATTCAATTTTATCCAATTCAATTTAATTCAATACAATTCAAGTACTCTGGGCACCTGCTTTGAGACTAACCCTACTTTTGACACCATTTGGCCACTGATCGAACAGAGAATAAAAATGCAGGATAAAATATTAAGAATTAAGCATAAAGTATCACATACCAATATAAATACTTTGTTTCTCTGTTTCTCTCAACTTTAACTTTAAATCACTCCAAGTATCCATTTATTTTTGTTTCCCCCTACCCCGTCCCCCAGAACAAGTTATCAGGCTTTTAAGAGTCTGTTTCACATAAAAGGCAGGGATCTGGCTTGAGATGTCACCAGAGATCTGGGAGCTGCTGTGGAAGTGGAGAAATAGCACGTCTTTCCCATGGAAGCCGTGGGCAATTAGATTTATTTCACATATGTGTGAGAGAGTCTGTATATATGAAGTATTTGCTGAAAAAATGCAGCTGACAGCTAGTCTTTGTAAAAATTAAACTATCTCTGTGTGCACCAAATCTCATGTTAAATTTTACCTTTCAAACCCTACTTCTGCTTTGTGGGCAGTGGACATAAGAAATGGCATATGCATACATCTGTATTCATCTGCCCACACTCCCACACTGGAATTAACTCACAGGTTGTACACTAGTGAATAAAACACCACACATTTGAAATTCACTCATAGGTTTGCACGCTGGTAAATACGATGCCACATCTGCCAGATGTATGCACCAGTGATATCTGATACTGTTGTGCCAGTCACTTCACCAGAGATGGGGTTTACCTAGCAACTGACCCAGCAAGCTCCATTAAGCTTCTCCTTACCCTTTTCTCAGGGCAGTGAGAACCCATTAAGAAACCCCAGTGGTTGTGTATGCCTTTCTGAGTCATCACTTGCTCTTTCAGTTGGCTGCCTCACCAACCCACCCTCATGTCTGATCTATCTCTTGGGACTGGTATGCATGGCCACACTTTGTTAAACATTTCACACTCACACTGAGGTTGGTGTGACAGCTGGGGACCAGGCTGAGATCTGCACTGTGGTGGCATTTGTGCACTTGTTGTTGGTAGTGAATTCTAGATGCCATCCAGTCACCTATGTTAACCATTAAGGTGCCAGGACAAAATGCCAAGCAACCAAGAAGTGATACTCCATCACAAAGGTATGTTCCTAGTTAAATATCCTTCACTTGAACCCTACATTTAAAACTCTTCCTTTGTAGAATCACTATTCACCTTAGCCATTTCAAGTCTCTGATCATGTGTGCAATAAAAACCTGTGTAACCCTTCTTCATATATTTCCAAACATCTTGACCTTGGAACTATCCACCTTTCACAGACAGCTCCTCAAACATATGAATCTACTTAACCACACATGTCACACATACCACCCATTAACCAAAATTTTGTACAAATAATACTTAATTTTTCTACAACTGGTTTTCTTTAAAATCTTGAGAAGCATATATCATAGTGGCTGGACCTCATAGCCTAATGGAGTGACTAAAAATATAGACTTTTTTAAACTTTATTTTAGATTCATGGGGTACGGTACACATGTTCACTACATGGGCATATTGTATAGTGGTGGAGATTGGGTTTCTGATGGCTCATTCCTCAGACTGTGAACACTGCTCCATAGTTTACTTCTGAACCTTAACCTCCCTCCCTATCTCCCCCTTTATTGATGTCCCCAGTATCTATTATTTTAATCTTTGTGACTATTTAGCTCCCACATATCAGTGAGAAAAAGTGGTGTTTGTCTTTGTTTCCTAGTCAGTTCAATTAGGATGATGATCTCCAGCTTTATCAAAGTTGCTGCAGAAAACATGATTTCATTCTTTTTTATGACTGTGCAGTATTCCATGGTTCATATATACCACATTTTCATTATCCAGTCAATTGTTGGTGGGCATATAGTTTGGTTCCATGATTTTGCTATTGCAAATTTGTGCTGCACTGAACATACAAATTCAGGAATCTTTTTTATATATAGACTTATTTTCCTTTGAGTAGATAACTAGTAGGGGGACTGCTGGGTCATATTAAACTGGACCCCTATCTCCCACCATATACAAAAATTACCTGAAGATAGATTAAAAAACTTAAATATAAGATCTGAAACTACAAAAATCCTAAAAGAAAACCTAGGAAACACTTTTCTGGACATTGGCCTATGCAAATAATTTATGACGACAAAAGACTTTAAAAGCAATGGAAACAAATACTAAAAGAGACAAATGGGATTTAATTAAACTAAAAAACTTCTGTAAAACAACAGAAACAATTAACCGAGTAAACAGAAGCGCTATTGAATGAGAAAAAAAAATTGCAAGTTATGCCTCAAAGGTCTAATATTAAGAATCGACAAGGAATTCTAATAATTCATCACAAAAGAAATCATATAACCCTACCAAAAAGTGGACAAAACTAAAAGATACACAAGCAGTCAACAAACATGTGAAGAAATACTCAGCATCACTAATCATCAGAGAAATTCAAGTTAAACCCACAATGGGATATCAATTGACACCAATCAGAATGTCTGTTATTAGAAAGTCAAAGAACAGATGTTGGCACAGTTGAGAAGAAAAGGGAACACTCATTTATTGTTGGTAGGATTGTAAACTAGTTCAATCTCTATGGAAATAAATAAATAAATATTTCTCAAAGAACTAAAAATTGAAGAATAGCAACTATCTTATAAGGTCATTGTAAAAGTTAAATGTAACAAAAGAACTAGAAACAACATCAGGTTCCTTGTAAGGATGCCTTAAAAAGTAATTGTTGCTCATTCCCTATGAAAACTATAATTTGGGAAGTGCTAAACTAAATTATTCTTTTTGGTCACACCATTAACTTTTTTCCCCTACAGTTTTCATTATAATTTATAGTTTTAAAGTTTCTGCCCAAATATGGTCTATTATCAGTATTAAGCCCATGATTTATTTATTTTTTGTCAGCAAGGTAACCAATGTAGTGACCTTCTGCAAACCAGCCACAGACACCTCTTTTTTTGACTCCCGTTGAGCTCATGCTGGGCTAGGAGTATCTAGGATCAGTTTCCGCAGTGCCACCTAGTTTCCTCTTTACCTGGCTTGCATATTTTGAGCTGATACTCGTGGGAAAATAGAGGGAGGGATGTCTAGAGCTCTGGACAACCTGGGAAGCTTGATCTTTGCTGCCCTGAGGAAAGGGTAAGGACAGATTTAATGGAGCTTCTGGGTGTGTGGTTCTTTTAAATTCTATCTCTGGGGAGTGACTGGCACAACAATATCAGATGTCAGATTTAAGGGAAGGAGGTATCTTCATCTTCCCTTGCCAACTTCTAATTGAGGCATAAATAAATACATAAATAAAACCCAAAACAACAAACAGTAAAACAGACAAAGCCTTGCAAGCAATTGAACCAAATCAAATCTTTTCAATTTAAACCCTACGCTTAACAATCATGCTGTTCTGTTTTGTTTTCAGTGTCATGGAAAAGTAAGAGGTTCTTCTGCTTCCAGGATCTTGTAAGGTCAGAGGGCCTCAGTCTTACCTATTCCTTGACTACTTTTGGCATGCATCAGCTTAAGTCAAATTTAGGCTGACCTTATACTAGGTAAAAATTGCAATTGACGTACGAAAGCAGAATTGCGAAGATAGGACCTGGACTAGGATGAGGCAAATATGAGGCATTTGCATTGTCTTCAAAATTTCAGAGGGTGCCAAAAAGAATTGTGAATTAAGGTAAGCAATATTTTAATGCAATTTTTTAAAATGCAAAAAAAAAAAAAATGATGAACCATATATCAAACTTTTAAATAAAGGCAAGGTCAGCATTACATAATTTTCCTTTTGCCTTAGGCTCTAATACCGCTAGGCAAAGCACTGTGGCATGGAATAGGAATGTAGGAGTGATAGGGAAAAATAAGATAAACAGTACAAATTAATTGACAATTTCCATCTGGACTAAATAATGTTTTTCAAGCCTAGAACATTTTAAGAAGCTATATCAACAGTAAAAATAGTTACTGAGAAAAATTTACAAAGGAAAATCTTCCTAATTGTCTTAAAGCAAGACCAACACTCAAGATTTCTCTATGCAATTAGACAGTGAGCAGAGGAAAAGAAGATTTATTGGGTACTTGTTATCTTCCATGTGATTCTTTAAACTTCAAGATGACTTCAGAATCCGATATTTTTTATTTTTATTTGATTACTGAGGGGTTGGGGAACTTGGAGAGTAATATTCAAACTAAGAAATTACATGAAAATAGAGCTAAAATTTATGATAAAGCCGGTGTGCTCCAAAGCCCTTTTTCCCCCTCCACCCTATTTTGTGTATGCCTTGACTTTTATATTTGTAAGGTAGTAGCATTAACTCCTACCATTTATTATTAGTGCATACTGGTAGTAAACACACTTTAAACTAAAAGTACACTACAGAAACATGAAGTTATTTTATCTTGTAATTCATTATCTACTTTTTGAGTACCAAGAAGTCAACTTTTTATTTATCTAAAATATTGCAGGGGGAAGAAAAAGAATCTACCATATTAGACATTGTTTCACAGATTTGCAGATGTTGAACACTTTAATTTAGTATTCTCACTTCTTATATTTTATGTTGGAAATAAAACATGTAGTTGGTTTATTTCTGAGATACATTACATAATATGAGATATTATCTAGGTAATTGTCTAAAATTTTGCTGCTCCTTTGTTACTAGCAATTTGGTCCACAGGTACAAACAATGCATCATATCTTAGCAGTCACCCTCACCCCTGCCTTTTTTTCCCTCCCCTTTGGTTCTTAAGTTTACCAGTGTAACAAGATATCTGCCATAGACTAACTGTTGACATCCCCCCAAGGATGTCTCTAAAATGAGTAGACAGACCTCACTCTAGACTTCATGGCAAAAGGAAATCTAATATTAGTTTCATATGATGAGCACTGGCTTTCCTGAGTTGGTGAAAAGTTTATGGACATGGCAGGATTCTGAAAAATGCTGCTTCAGTTGGGCCACTTAGTTATATTTCAGAGTTTATGACAACATATTTGAAGTTCAGTGCTGCTCCAGTTGGACAACTTAGTTATATTTAAAAGTCTACAACAGCATATTTGAAGTTCAGGTAAAGAATATCTTTGGCAGGTAGTTTATTATTTATTAATCTAATAACTTAAAATTTCATGATAAAAGCTTTAGTATATGAAATTGTCTAGACTTGTCTGAATGATTACTAATGAGTTGCAACCAGTTGTTACACTGTTATGTGTATAATTATGTAAAATTTAGAAATGGAGATACACTAGAGCAAACAGAAGCAGACTCAGAATACTCAGACAAGTTTATTAAAATATATCTCCCTTGACCAAAACTTCCAGATAAAGAGGAGAGTATATATGAAGATCTGGACCTTGATGTTGTTTTGGAAATATAGTTTAACATGAGGAAGTATACCAAACTGGTAGAGTGATAAAAGTTTGGGCATCAACATAAAATACTCTAGATATAAATTTGTGCTTCTTCACTTTAAAGAAAGTCTACTATAACTTTGAGCAACAGATTTCATCTTTTTAATACTTGCTGTTCTCATATGAAATATACAGTTATAATATCTAACTAAGAGTGGTGTTGAGAGAACTAAATAAGATCATATATATGTGATGAAAAATAATAATCAGAAAATGTTCAGAGATGTTGATCCCCTTCTTCAGTCTACTGAAAAGAACACTTTAGTTGCTAATCTAGTTTTCTAGTCTTAGACTATTTCTGTAGAATCTATTGCTGCCAAAGAACCCTTTTGTGCTGCAGAATAAGTCAAAACAGATCGGACCTAAGACTCCGGAAAAAGATGGAAAAGACTTAGCAAGAAATGAAGTCGATAGATATAACAACAACAACAAAAAGCCAGCAAGGAAGAAGTATGTAGAATGAGAGTCTGGTGAATGTGAGGAGGCTAAGAGCTAGGAAAATGAGAAAGGTACCAGAAAATTTGTACTTATATTATTTGAGGGATTGGAATAAAGAGTTGGGCTTCTTATCATATTTTATTTCATTTTAGACTGTTGTTCTCTGAAGTTTTGTGGATGACCTTATTAAGGAACCTATATAGATGCCCTAAATGACAAATGACCACATATGTAGAGTAATTATTACTGAAAGTCATGTGTAGTGAATTCTGAATAAATTAAAAATTTTATAACAATAACTACAGCAATAATAACAATGATGGTTAATTATTATTATATCTTGAATAAAATTCCCAAAAGTCTTCATTTGAATGGATAGTCATATCATTAGAAACTTTTTTCCCTGAAGAATTTACCAAAAAAATACATATTTTGTCATCTTTTTCTCATGAGGATCACCTCAGGAAATATAATTAATCAGAAAAAATATTGGAGGACGCTTCCAGTCCAGATGAACTAAAACTTCAGCATGAGCTGCTGGTTTTTCCTTCAGTAGTAGTTTGTAATTAGTAATCTTGTAGTAATTAGGAAATAAAAGAATGAGAGACTTTGGGGGAAATGTGAGGCTGTCATCATACCTTGGTTTTTGTATGTGCAAATTTATGCATGAGTGTGTGCATGTCTGTGTGTGTGTGTGTGTGTGTGTGTGTGTGTGTGTGTCTGTATGGCGAAATAATATGGGGACCTGTGGCAATTGAGAAGCTAGACATTTAAGTGTCTACTTGCTGAGCTTTTTTCCCATAGAAATTGCAAAGGCCAAGCTGTTGGTGTTGAATGGCCAATGTGAAAGTAGCACAAAGAGATTGCCAGGATAAAGAGTTGATGCAAAAAACTTTGAGCATTCACTACTTTATCTCCTTTTCTTAAAATCCCAGGACTGGTAGATTAGAATTATGGGAACTATCTTTTCACACTACTTTTTGTTTTTTCTCTAAAAATTAAAAGTTTATCTCTTGACTGGCAGAGTTGCCTGTGAGAGTGACAGACAGAGGCACAGACAATGTCATTCTATGGTATCATGGGCCTATCCTTTGCCCTCCATTGGAATGCAGACCAAAGCCAAATCTTTGACTTATCACATTATACATCATTACAGAGTTGGTGCCCCAAGACAAAATAATTAGACACCTGAAGGCTATAAATACTTTACAAAAAAGACAAGAAGTCAAATATAATTATTTTTTTTAAAAGTACAATAGATATAATAAAAAAGGGAAGATATCGGTAATATGAAGTCAGGAAGAAAGTCCTAAATTAAATACCAGCAAAAATACTTTGATGTAAAATATTTAGTATATAAAATAAAATATTTCATAGATGGTACGGATGCCAGAAAGGGTGCTGCAAAAACATTGATTGGTAAGGTTAAAAAACCAATGAAAGAATTTTTTTTAGAAGATAGGACACAATAAAAAATAAGGTATAAAAAGAAAGCTAAGCTGGGCTCAGTGGCTCAGCCTGTAATCCTGCGCCTTGGGAGGCTGAGGTGAGTGGATTGCCTGAGCCCCAGGGTTCGAGCCCCACCTGGGCAACTTGGCGAGCCCTCATCTCAACAATAAATTAAAAAATTAGCGGGGCGTGGTAGCACGCGCCTGTAGTTCCAGCTACTCGGAAGGCTGAGGCGGAAGGATCGCCTGAGTCCAGCAGGTCGAGGCTGTGGTGGCTGGGAGCGGCCACTGCACTCCAGTCTGGGCGACAGAATGAGACTCTAACTCAAAAAGAAAGAAAGAAAGACAGAAAGAAAGACAGAAAGAAAGAGAGAGAGAGAGAGAGAGAGAGAGAGAGAGAGAGAGAGAGAGAGAGAGAGAGAGAGAAAGAAAGAAAGAAAGAAAGAAAGAAAGAAAGAAAGAAAGAAAGAGAGAATCACAGAAGAAGTATCAAAAACTGGTGACAATATTCCCAATGAGTCAAATAATAGGGGATTATTTTTTACAACTTGCTTACAATCGATGAAACATGGCGGAAGTGCCACTTCTTATATCTTCTGAAGCTAGGTCAAAAGGAGTGTTGTAGCTTCTGTCTTCATCAGTCGGAATGCCTGGAGTGCTCCAGATGTTCTCTCTCCAAAATTAGTCACGACCTGAGAGATAATCAAGCCTCATTTATAAACTCTGGTCAACAATGCCAGTTGAGCTCAGACTTTCAGCAATCTCCTCAAAGCACCAGACTTATAAGTAAAGAAGACATCTTGGAATTATATCCCTCAACCACAGATCTTTCAGCTTCGGCTATTGGAGTCACCCCAAGCTGATCAAGTCATTCTAGTTAAAGCCTCACACATTATGAAGCAGAGGAGAGCCATCTCTATTGTACCCTTCTTAAATTCCTGATGTACAGAATCTACAAGCATAAAATGTAAATAGTTAATTGTATTGGGTTTGGCTTTTGCCACCATGTTTTAGGATTATTTGTTATGCAGCAATAGATAACTGGAACATTAAGTGTGTTCTTTGTCAAGGGACACTTTTTTACCAGAACGTAAAGAAACTCAAGTAGACCCACTCTATGTCATTCATATACTAATTCATTTATTCTCCAAGTATTTACTAATCAACTACCATTATTCAAGTACTATTCAAGGTGCTCAGGATAAAATAGTGTTCCAGACAAACATCACTGCTGAGCTTATAAAAAGTATAGCCTGTTATGAGTTATTGGAGGAACACAACTTGTACTCAAGCCCCATCCATACATACAAGCACAAAGACACAATCCTTTATAGTTCATACATTATTACATCCCAATAGCCATAAATCAAGTAAATGAAATCATGAGTGAAGAAATACAAATACATGAATTTTGAAATGTCTCTTCGCTCTTTCAGAGGCCCAATTTTGTTTTTTGTTGTTTTTATCTTTAAAATTGTAATTATATCTAGGATACTCTTAAGAGAGGCTTTTTTTTCCCTCACAACAGCATGCTCGAGGTCAACCATGAAGAACCCTGGAAGCAAATTCTATAAAACGACAGAGATTCAAAACATTCTGGAGCTGGCATTAACCTTTGAACTTGCTGACTCCGTTCCCCTTATTTTACAGCTGGAGAAACTGAATTCCAGCAGGCAATGGAACCAGATGGGTCATGCTATCGGCAGTGGTGCAGAGCAAGCTAAACTCTGTGAGGTCGACTGAGGTCCTGTGTAACCCAGAGGGATCCTGGCATGAATTTCAAATCCGCTCCTCAATTCTGGCACCAGTTCTGGTATCCATATGTCTGTGCATACATAGAAGCTGAGGCAGAAAAACTCGTGAGAATTGCCAAGGCCCTAGAATCCTGAAAACAGTTGCTATATCCCGTTGCCATGACAACCTACTCAGGAAAGAACCTAGGTGCCAGACTGAGATTTTTTTTTTCTGGGTCCCAGGGGAGTACCAGAGTGGGTTGATAACTCTTTTATTGCTACCTGGAGAGAAGCCTTTCCTGCCCTGTGTAGCTTCCAATGGCAGATCAACACTCCCGGGAGGGTAACTGATGCAACTATGGTTGGTTTTATTTTCTTTAGAGACAAAAGTTTCTGACAATTATTGTACCGTGAAAAATAAGGGACTTGTATAAACTGAAATGTAAGAAAACTTGTGATTTCTTTAGTCCCAACTTCCTCCACGCTTGGGAGGCTCCTGGCTTTATTTTCCCCTACTTGTTTTTCACCAGAGCATCTGCTCCTTCTTGCAGAGGAAACGTTTGTACCGTTCGAATGGTTGGACTATATGAGTCACAGATTAAACAGGAGGGACTTTTCTGAATGATACTGAGCAAGACATTAATTAAAAGGAAGGAGAAGTTCTGGTGAGTGGGAGCAAGGTTGAGGTGTTTAGAGCCATGCAAAGTACCAGACTCTCCCTAGGCACCACTCGCCTTCTGGCAGGAAATCATCATCCAAATTTAGGATGTGTAAGATGCATAACATCTGAAAATTCTCAAAATTACATCGTGATGCACCCAGAACCTGAGTACCTGGATGTTGAAATAAGATAATGATTGCCAACATTCACATTGTGCTTCCTATGTGTCAGACACTATTCTAAGCACTGTTATATTTTAACTCACTAAATTGTCACAATGACTCAAAGACATTGGTCTGTGAGAAGCAAAGTGACATTCCTGTAGATATCCAGCTAAATCAGCAGCCATGTTAGGATTCAAATTCAGGAAGAGTACACACTAATTCACTATGCCACCTCACCTTTGCTGACATTTGACTATCTGTCTGGTGCTCAATGGGCATCACATGTCCTCTACTTTTATATTCTTCTGCTCTATGTGAACTCCTTTGGCCATCATCTACCTTTCTCCATATTTTTCATTGATGCCTTTGTTAAGGCACTGGTTCTTTCTTGACTGGGAAATTTGGTAGTCACATATTGCATCTCCCTGCTTCACATATGTGTTTTGTTCAATCAATTCTCCAGAGTAATTCTTCTAAAATGTATCTTGAATCTTTTTTTACTCCAAGTTTAAAACCCTGCAGCAGTTTTTATCTTTTCCTGAATCTCACATCTTTAGCAGGCTGTCCCTGTATCTTATGCATACCTTGGCCACGGTTATGATTTTCTTTATTGTAATTATCAGGTCTAGTTAAAGTGTGACCTAATCCAAGACAGAGTTTATACTTTTTAATCATTATTTCTCTATTTCCTAAAACAATTCCTTATGTATGGTAAATATAGAATAAGGCAAAGAAAGTTGAATTAATAGTTATTGCATTAAGATGATCCTTAGCTGGGCGTGATGGCTCAAGCCTGTAATCCTAGCACTTTGGGAGGCCGAGGTGAGGGAATTGCCCCAGCCCATAGGTTCGAGAACAGCCTGGGCAACTGGGCGAGATCTCATCTCTACAATAAATTTAAGAAAAATTAGCCAAGCATGGTAGTGCTCACTTGTAGATCTGGCTACTTGGAAGGCTGAGGTGGAAGCGTTGCCTGAGCCCAGCAGGTTGATGCTGCGGTGGCCGTGAGCATGCCACTGAATACTACATACAGCCTGGGTTATGGAGTGAGCTCCAACTAAAAAAAAAAAAAAAAGAAAAAAAAGATGGCTCCTTACACCTTGGTCTCTATGTTAAACAGGTGCCATGAGATATTTCCTATTGTATTTTAAGCCTATGTGTGAAATTAGCATAATAGAGCATACATTAATCTCACAGAACAATTAAAGAACATAAATCTGACAGACACAATTAGTATAGTACTCTGGAGACAACATTTTCTCTATCACAAAACAAATAGCTTTCAGTCTCAATCTCAATCATTGTCAGAAGCATGACTTTTTAAAATTAATACCTTTCTTTTTTTAAAGTACCCCACCATGCTAATTCTGGGCAAACATTGCTGTAATCGTTTTTAATGCACATGATCCATTCATGTCATATGTCATAATGCTCCTTGTTAGAGAACATTGTTTTACAGTCTCAGTCATAATCAGCCAGATTGTTGAGCATACACAGTGCTGTGAACCATGAATTAAATGGCAAGAAATGTTCTCAATGTCTTAAAAAGAGTTTTCTCATTTCAGTGAATGGCACGTTTTTCTAACCAGCTATTTAATCTATTACCTCGAGTCTTTCATCCTCTCCTTCACTACCGCATTCAGTAGCTATTCAATAGCTTAAGTAGCTGTTGATCCTATCCCATCCTCATCTCCACTGCTACTATTTCTGCCCTAGACTTTGTCATCTCTTAGTGGAAACTGCAATGTATTCGTTGTTAGTTCCCCTGTCTTACTCTTTCATAATGCTTTCACAGTATTCTATTAAAAAAAAAGCAAAGTTTATCATGCCATTTCCTTATTTAGAACTCTTTGAACACTCTTCATGATCCAAGTTCTGCAGCCTGGTATCTAAAGTCTCCTGATAATTGTACTTACTGCATGTCAGGCACTGTCTGAATGCTATAGTCTTCCTGAAGGCGTCTAAGATCATCCATGTCTCCCCAGGAGCCTTTATTGTTCTCATAACACTCTCAGGAAGGAAGTACCATTTGAATGTTGTCTTACTCCCAGTTTTCGATTTTTTAAATTCTCACTACATGTTGTGCATATGTGCTGTGTCTTGTAGTGCAAGAGATTTTGTTCATAATATTTTCTCTGCTTGATATGACCCATTTACTTCTCATTTCATTGTCTTAAACTGGTTATTCACCCCTTAAAACATATTATGGGAATATTATTTGCTCCAAAGAATCTGTCCCCACCTTCTGTCTCAAAGGCAGGCAAGGAGCCCATGTTTTATGATTTTGTCACACTTTATGTAAAATCTGAACATGATACTCATCATGCTGAATTGTTACTAATCCTAGTCACATCCAGTGGATGTTCAATAAATACCTATCAAATAGAATAGGCACTTCTCTGCATATTCATGAAAAAGAATATTTGCATTGCAAATATGACCAACCACTAGTATGAGTGACCGTTAGGAGTATATAATATGATTCAACTCTTTTCTAACGTTTTCTTTCTCACCCTGAGTGGTGAGTATATAAATATTGAGTATTTGTTCTCAATAGGTTTTATGTATCAGAAATAATATATAATAAGAGTAATAATAAGTATTCATGAAACAATGACAAATTTGTGATAATGCATTCTATTGTAAGGACCACTTCAGGTAGAAGAAGATACCTGAGTTATTGTGAGGAAAAAGAGAATTCAGATCTTTGATGAAATACTTTAAGGCAGAAAATGTAAAGAACAGTGAAGACAATGAAATCACACAGGCAACTGACATTTTATTTTATTTTATTTTTTTATCTATCAATATTTTTTATTATGGTTTTGTGGGGTACAGTTAAGGGTTAGGTGTACAATTACGTTTCATTAAGGCACCCTGTTGATAAGAGGTGTTTCCCCATCCCCAGACAGATATTTGCTACTGTTAACTATGGGGGGGGGTGGGATTAACAGAAGCAAGTGACATTTTAGTGAGAAAGTTTCATGTTGCTTGTAGAGTTATGATATAGACATATTTTAGAGGCAGCAAGGGAAGAAAAAGTGAGAAACCAGGAAAAAAATCAGGGACAGAGCCTTAAAGAAGAAACCAAAGAACCCTGAATAGTGCCTGGTGAGTGAACCTGGTAGAAAGGGGAGCCAGCAAAGGAAAGGTGTTTATTTGTTGGCAAAAGCCCCAGAGAGAAGACAGCTCCTTATTGAGTTCTAACATAAGGAGAGGTACCTAAGAATGTAAGGCTTTCATCACATTTGTTTCATCTGTCACTTTATTTACTTTCTCTTGAGAATTTAAATGGAGAGAGATCTGAGTGAATTTGAAATTTGTTATTTTATAATGTTAAATCCAAAGCTTCTAAATAGTTTTGAGAAATCATAAGGTCTGCTAGAGATTTATTTAGCACATTTAAAAATGTGAATGTTTCTTAAGTTTGAGGTTTCTCTTTCATCTTCTGCATATTATTATCTACATTTGACCTTCAAATAGAAAAAGGAAATTAGGAATGCCACTAACAGTGGTTGAGAGATTTCTACTTGACAAGACACAATGTCAAACCTTTTAAATAGATGATCTTATCTAATCCCCCAACTTTATCAGCAAGAACTTATTTTGTCAACTACTTATTGCACATCTGCTATGTGCAGACACTATCCGCCTAGGTGCTAAGAATACACAGTAAACAGAATAGATCCTTATTCCTGACCACATGGAGCTTATATTCTCATTGGAGGAAGCAGACCATAAACACAATAAAGAGGTATAATATAACATATAGTATATTAGTATATTGCCAAAAATAATGAAGGGAAGGGGAATTGTAAGTTTATGAGACAATGTTTAACTTGAAGTAGAGTGGTCAGAGAAAACCTCACCAAGAAGATGACTTAAAGGCTTCAATGGTAAGTCTGTTTGTGGGAAGCAAACTCACAGCAGAGGGAATAGCAAGAATAAAAGCTCTTATAATCCAGGGTTTGAAAAACAGCATGGAGGCCAATATGTCTGGAGTGTGACCAGTACTCTCCGGTATAGGGAGCACAGTAAGAAATGAAGTTGGAGACAAAGGAGAGTGGAAGGAAGGAAAGTGAACTGGAGAAACTTGGAGAGCCTTAGAGATTTATCCTTTTTCTCTGAGTGACATGGGAAGGCTTTGTCAGGTTCTCAGCAGCGATAAGACCTGGTTTCGGTAATATTAAAGCAGGATAAGCACAGGAAATATGTAGTACCCAGGGAAGGAACAAGTGAGAGTTGGAAGAAGTGTTATTTTTCTGGAACAAAATTTGTTGGTTGCAATATGATTATAAAATTGCTTGCTAGTGCACGTTTAATTTTTTGTTTGTTTGTTTTGATTTGGAGTCTCACTCTGTCGCCCAGACTGGAGTGCAGTGGCTGCTCCCGGACACCGCAGCCTCGACCTGCTGGGCTCCGGCGATCCTTCCGCCTCAGCCTTCCAAGTAGCCGGAATTACAGGCATGCGCTACCACGCCCGGCTAATTTTTTGATTTATTGTAGAGATGAGGTCTCACCAAGTTGCCCAGGTGGGTCTCGAACCCGGGGGCTCAGGCAATCCACTCACCTCAGCCTCCCAAAGGCGTAGGATTACAGGCTGAGTCACCGAGCCTGGCACACATTTAATTTTAAAGCTAGCATGTTCGTGATGTCCTATGTCATTGAGCGTTTGTGTATAGTGACCTCCACTTGTTGCGAACAGATCATTGCACACTAAATTCTCTTCTATCCTTTTTTCATTAGACAATTCCAATAAAATTACTTTCACTGTTGCTGTTATACTAACATTTTTTGATGTCAAACAAATGTGTCACATTATTCAAGAACTTAAAACACAAATGTCTCATTCTGTGGAAAATTCTTCAATTGTGAAATATCACTGTTAAGAGAAGTACATCATTATTACAGGTATTACAGGTAATTCAATACAGTCATAGGTCCGAGTTGACTTTGGTGAAGTTGCCATGAACACATGCCCTACTAATGTCAGTCAGATTTGCTTACTGACACGCTAATAGTTAAATGTTACCGTAAATACTCATTTGCCATTAAAATAATCACAAATGTCAATCGAATTCAGTCACTAAAGTTATGAGGCAATCTCTGTTAATCAACTGGTCAACCAGATAATCCAGAATATGCCTTTATATCTTTTTGGATTAAATTCTGCAGAAAATACAAAAATGAAATAATAAACGCCTCAGTTAATAATAATAATATGTGACTCCTGCCTGTACTTCTAGCATTTTGGCAGACCTAGGTGTGAGGGTTACTTGAGTCCAGGAGTTCAATACAAGCTTAGGTAACATAGTAAGATCTCATCTCTGTATATATATATTTTTAAAAAGTCAAAAAATTAGACTAGCGTAGTAGCACATGCCTATAGTGTCAGCTACTCAGGAGACTGAGGCAGAAGGTTTTCCAGAGCCTGGAGGTCGAGGCTATGGAGAGCCATAATTGTGCCACCACACTCCAGTCTAGGCAACAGAGTGAGACCCTGACTCAAAATAACAGAACAATAATAGTAAATATCTTTTTTGAATAATAAAAACAATGTGATAATGCTTTTTACCTGAGAGAGAGAGACAGAGAGAGAGAGAGAGAGAGAGAGAGAGAGAGAGAGAGAGAGAGAGAGATTGATATATTAGTCATTTGCTACTATAATAACACTATGTAACACATTACTTTCAAACTCTGTACTAGTTTAAAATAGCCATCATTCCTCCCCATGTATCTCTTTCAGCTGTGGGTCTAGTGAATTAGGCAAGACTTATCAGGGTGGTTCTGTTTCAAATTTCAGACCTTTGAGTTAGCCGGGGGATACTGTTTTATGTGTCTTTATGTTCCTTGAATCAGGGGGCTAGCCAGAAAACATTCTTCTCAGAGGAATGGTTGAGGTGCAAGACAGCATGAATAACCTAAAAAGTGCATTTTAAGCAGGGATGTGCCATAGCTGGCTGTACTTATAATATTTTTATTGTTAAATTTTCTGAGGTTGTTGTTAAATGCAATCACTATTAAATTTTATAAAGGCACAATTCAATCCATTATATTAAAAATGAAGATAATATGGCCTGGCTCAGTGGTTCAGCCTGTAATCCCAGTATGCTGGGAGGCCGAGGTGAGTGGATTGCCTGATCCCTTGGGTTTGAGACCAGCCCGGGCAACTTGGTGAGACCTCGTCTCTACAATAAATAAAAAAATTAGCTGGGCATGTTAGTGTGCACCTGTAGTTCCAATTACTTGGAAGGCTCAGGCGGAAGGATCCCTGGAACCCAGCAGGTCGACGCTGTGGTGGCCGAGAGCATGATACTACACTCCAACTTGGGTAATGGAGTGAGACTCCAACTCAAAAAAAAACCCCAAAACCAAAAAACAGCAACAAGACAAAAAAAATAAAGATAATAAGTTCTAAAAATTAACCACTTTTTAATTATTTTTCTACATCATTTTTGTCTAGGATTTTGAGGTTATTTGCATCAAGTATGTCTGTACAGTAGAAGTATTATAACATGGTATGTTACTGCACTTCTCTTTCCAGCTTCACTACACCAATGTCTCATTGATAGCATAAAACCTACCATGGTGAAAATATTTATACCATGAAAAATCAGCAAATGTGACAAATTATGACATTCCTTGTGTTATTTAACATCTGACTCTCCAAACAAGCTATTTAATAATATGGAAGGCAGTTGCTAAACATTTCCGAGCACCATTCATTTTGAATCTTTGTTTATCTTGCATCTCCAAATATCCCACTGGTCAAAATCAAGCAATGGTGAAATATACTCCAGCATTAATGAAAAGAGACAGCAAAATTACATGACAAAGATGCATCCATAGGGAAGGCTGAAGAATTGAAACTAATAATTCAAACTACCATAGTTGGGAAAAGATACAAAAGGCATATAAATAGGAAAATTAGTGTTGTATATATGGGTAAATGATTGAGTATACAGTACTGATTTTTCTTAAAAGCAACCCTTTCTTCCTCATTATTTCTACCATTTCTCAGAGGGATACAAATATTTAAAAGTGATCATTTCTATTACAAAATAGATTCTTGTCTATTTGTATTTATAAAGTGTTCTTTAATTATGATGGTAGACAAATAGAAATAGATTCGCATTGATGGCTTGGTCATGATTCTTAAGCATAATTTGTAGAAAAAAATTTTTATTCCATTTTGAAGCTGTCATACTCTACCCAAACCATGATTTTTATAAGGTACTGCAAAGTTGACATGGCCTATATGAAAAAAATTAAATTTAGTATTAAGAATGTTAATAGTCTTCCTTTCCTTATGTGCAGCTTTGTCTGATAATTGGAAATAGCATTTCCAGCTGCACACTAAAAATATTTTCTGAACAAAGGGAGGAGGACATCTTAGAAACTGCAGTAGATGTCAAGGCAAACCATAATTTACATTTCAGAATATAAATGCCCAGGGAAGCCTTCTTCCCCTGCTGCCTGGAACGTTGATTGACATTTCAATAGAACTCTACCAAATTGGAGGTTAGTCCCAGGAAACCCATCTTCATGGTTACCGATGACTGTAATTCCAGGCGTCTGATCTGAGCAAAAAATGTCTATGAGAAGAGAACATTTAAAAAGCCAAGCCAACTGTCAAAACCGATGTGATCCAGAAAACCAACCCAAGGAGAAGTGTGAGGACATGGCACTAAGAATTTGCAGCTGCTTTATTCTGTGGAATAGATGTATTTCTAGTTTAAATTAATTCTGCTTTTATAAGTGTCAGTATGATGGCAAGGAGCAATTTTAATATGTGCATTTACATGTACATATGTTTGTATGTGTATCATATTTTTCATCCCCACCCCAAATCCCCTTCAGAAAAGATTATCTACCTTAATCTTTTTAGATTTAAAGTATTGTAAAAATTGGACAATTTTGGATATAGAATTTCTAGAGATTCTTGGGCATAAAATTTTCTTGTCTTGTCTTTTTTTTTTTTTTTTTTGAGTTGGAGTCTCACTCTGTTGCCCAGAGTGGAGTGCAGTGGCCGCTCCTGACCACCGCAGCCTTGACCTGCTGGGCTCCAGCAATCCTTCTGCCTCTGCCTTTTGAGTAGCCGGAATTACAGGCGCACGCTACCACACTCGGCTGATTTTTGATTTACTGTAGAGATGAGGTCTCGCCAAGTTGCCCAGGCGGGTCTCGAACCCGCGGGCTCAGGCAATCCACGACCCCCAGCCTCCTAAAGCGCGGGATTACAGGCTGACCCACTGAGCCCGGCTAAAATTTTATTTTCATTGTTAAAATGTGAAATCTGGCCTCTTCTCTTAAAATAAGAAAAAAAAAAAGGGACAGAAATTGAGATACCTCAAAGTTATCCTTTATTCCCCCCTCCCACCCCACAGAAAAGAAATACCACAAAATTTGGTGTCACTACTTCTTTTCTTCTTCAATGTTCAAAGCTTATAACTGCAAAATGGTAATCACACCTATCTACTCCATTGGTTTATAATCTCCCCATGCACTCTAACTTCCATCCTCGGCCAGAGCTCTCCTTTCTTCCTTTCTTTTTTTCTCTCTCCTTCCCTCTGTTCCCTTCTCTCCTATTCTCCTTCCTTCTCCCTCCCTGCTTCCCTCGTTTTTTCTCATTCCCTTCCTCTCTTATCCTTTTTTTCCTTTCTTTCCTTTTATTTAGTTTTTAATCTTTTTATGAAGATAAAGTAGTATGTGGTCTTATAAATATGCATAAAACAGGAAAATATAAACAATTATAAGAATATAGCTGCTGATATAAGAGAAGTCTTGTGTGTAAGGTGAGAACAATAAATCCAACATTTCTCCCTAAGAGATTAGTCGATAGTGTCAACACTAATTTACTTGAGTCTATTCTGATCCCAATAATTTAAAGTGTAAAATCTGTCATATAGATTATTTTCAGTTATTTATGAGTTTTTCTCTGTTGGGCTAGAATTCTAACATTTACTTATTTGTTCTCATATTATCACAAGAGACCTATTATTAAAACTTAATATTTTTTTTGCCCAGCTGCTACAAATATTCTGTTGTTGTAATATTCTAAACCTTTCTTGCATTTTCCTTTATTTTTTATTTTTTTATTTTTCTGGCAGATGAACATTAAAATATCCTTGCCAAGAATCTTTAAACATTCTCTTAGAAATTAAATCCTGACTAATTTAGCAGGAATTGATATCTTGCATTTTACCAGCTCATTATGTGTGTGTAACATTTCATTTCAATCTTATTTTATGCCCCTTCAGTGAAGCTTCACAGTTGTTTTCCCTTGTGACTTTCATCAAATTTTGAGGTCTTCCTCCTATTCTGAAAGTAAAAACTAACTTTCCAACTGAGAATTTTTAAAAATCATCGTATCCCCACTCTACCCCAAAACACTTTATTTTATTATTGTAGAGAATTACATGAGGGATAAGATTCTTACTTAGATCTTTTGCTGAACAAGAAATTCTCTTTCCATTGGAGTAGCTAAATTAATAGGATACAGATCTGGAAATGCTAGCCACCATTTGTCAACATACCAGAAACTATATTTGAGGGAAAATCACACGATGTAGACCAGAATTAAAAACTGAGGAGACAGAAACTGAGAATATCATTTGGAGAACTTGAATGATCTCATAACTAAATTTTATCTACTTAGTGGACTTTTCAGTATGACGAATCAAAATTTTCTTCTTTTTTTAAGCTCTGACAATTGCCACCGAAGAGGCATGTGGATAGTGTTTTACATTCAATTTTTAGATTTTTAAAAATAATTTTTATAATGATAAAACATGAGCAGAAAAATCCTGTTTTGCAAGGGCACGGAAACAAAAGAAACACTTTCCAACTCATTTCATAGGGATAGTTTACATTAAAATAAATGCAGTTTGCATATCAAATTTTCTCTGGTTACTTCTGCTATATTTATGTTATTAAGGGTAGTATTTTAAACTTGAAGTGAATAGGTATTGGGAAGATCTGTTTTTCATGTCTGTGTATTAAGTTTTTCATTATGGTCACTTGAGTAGCTTCTGTGATTACTGCTCTTTGTGAAGTTTGTTCTGCTGCTTTGTATTATATCATATCACATTAATTTAATTTCATAAGCATGCTGGTAAGAATTAACATTCCATATATATTGGATTCAGAGATATTTTTCTTCAACTCTTCTTTGTTCCTACCATACTTACTATAAAAGACTTGCTAACTTTTCTAATTTTCTACATCTTTGCTTAATATATTTTTTCTTACCTGTTAACTTGTAACAGAAGGATGTGAAACTTCTCCATTATTATTATTATGATGATTACTATAGTTTTTGCCTTGTTAATATAAATGATATACTACTAGAAGTCTAATATCAAGAGGAAATACTTCTTATTGTATCATTTATTGTACTCAGCTACAATCTTATCTAATGTTAACATTGCTTCACCCTTTTATGCTCAACATTTATTTGGTATAAGGTGTGTATTTTATGTTATAAAATCATGCATGAGTAAAATATCTAGTTAACATGAAAAATAGACAAATGAGTTTTAATGCAGCAGAATATGAAAAGTTCACTGATAAAATTTCAAACTCTTCATTGCAACTAACATTTTAAAAAATAACCACTTGTTTTCTTTTTCTTTCTTTCTTTCTTTCTTTCTTTCTTTCTTTCTTTCTTTCTTTCTTTCTTTCTTTCTTTCTTTCTTTCTCTCTTTCTCTCTTTCTCTCTCTCTCTCTCTCTCTCTCTCTCTCTTTCTTTCTTCCCCCCCACTTTCTTTCTTTCTTTCTTTTTTTCCTTTAGACAATCTTCCTCTATTGCCCAGGTTGGAGAAGACAGCCATATATGAGGAAACGGATTCTCGAGAGATACCTAATTTGCAGATGCTGATCTTGAACTTCCCAGTCTCTGGATCTGTAAAAAAGAAAAGAAATTTCTGTTGCTTACAAGCCACTTAGTCTATGAAATTTTTTCATAGAAGACCAAAAAGACTGTGACAATATGTTGAACTAATGTTTTTCCATTTGCTTCAACCAAAGAATATCACAACAGATTGAATGCCAAAACAAATAACGAGAAACAAACTTTCTTCTATTAACTCAGAAATTAGAGAATTTGCAAAAGATAAAACTCTTATCCCTAAATTCATTTTGGTTTGAAAAAATATAGCTATGTTTTAATGTGTAATAGCTGTTAAAGTTTAGTGGATTTATCAAAGGTATTTAAAATTAATTATTTTTAATATATAAATATTTCCAGTGTTTCATTTTAAATTTGTTGTGTTAATAGCTACAACCTATGTGAGCAAAAGATATTTGGGGTTTTCAATAAATTTTGGAAGCATAAAAACGTTCTGAGAACAGAAAATTTGAGAACTACTAATTTGGTAAAAGTTCCTTTTATATATATATTTACATATATATATTTACACATATATATCTATATATCTAAATAGGTTATTACTTTCATATCTTTGCCAAGAAATTTTGCCTACCCCTGAAGCCAAGTTATTCTGCTCTGTTTAATCTAGAAGTCATATAATTTAAGTTTTTATGCTGGTGTCATGATCTACCTGAAATTCTGTGTTGTGTACTATATGAAGAAGAACTGAGGTTCATTTTAACTATATAACTATCTAGTATCCAGTTATTCTAGCACCATTTATTGAAAAGACTATTGAGTTCATTAAAAATCAGATGAATATGGTAGTTTTATTGGAAATATTAAAATGAAGGAATATATTTTCCAATTTTGTTCTTCTTTTCAAGTTTTATTTGTAGTCTAATATATTTATTTTCTTTTTAAAACATTTTTAAATTTTATTTTATTTTAAAGATGTGGGGTACAATTTAGGATTAAGTATACAAATGGTCATTGTACAGGTAAATTTTGGGCCTTGCATTGGCCCCCATTTGCCTTGTTTAGATCAGGTACCCTTATTGATGAAGTGTGGCCCCCCCCCCCACCAACCAGCAGTTTCCCAATACTTCCAATTCCTTCCTTATAATATTATGATAATTGTTCAGGGTCCACTTATGAGTGAGAACATGTGGTATTCAGTTCTTTGTTTCTGTGATAGACCATTGAGTATTATAGACTCTAAATCCATCCAAGTTGTTGGGAATTTCATAATTTTGTACTTTCCGTCTGTAACATTCCATCGTGTATATTACAACAATTTTTAAAAATCCATTTCACTTTTAATGGGCAGCATGGTTGGTTCCATGTTTTGCTATTGTGAATAATGCTACAACAAACATGTGTGAAAAAGTATCTTTTTCATAGAGTGATTTGAGTTCCTCTGGGTATATTCAGGTTGTATAGCAGGTTGATTTTTAGAACTTTTAGGAATTGCCACACTATTTTCCACAGAAGTTATACTAGTTTACACTCCCACAGACAACACAGAAGCATTCCCTTTTCCCTGCATTCTCTCCAGCATCTGTTACTTTTTGAATTATTGATGATGGCTATTCTAACTGGAGTTAGGTGGTATCTGAGTGTGGTTTTAATTTGCCTTTCTTTGATGATTAGTGAGGCTGAGCCTTGTTGGCTGTGATGTCTTCTTTTGGCAAGTGTCTATTTATATCTTTTGCCCACTTGTTAATAGGGATTTTTTTTCTTTTTGGCACATTTGAACTCCTTGTAGATCATAGATGTTAGGCCTTTGTCATATGTACAGTTGACAACTATTTTGTCCCATTCTGTGGGCTGTCTCCCTGCTCTCTTGGTGGATTCTTTTTCTTTGCATAAGCTTTCGGTTTGATGAGGATCTACTTGTTTATCTTTTATGGTATGGCATTTGGGGTTTTGATCAGAAATTGGTTGCCAGTTCAAATTTCTATAAGGATGTCTCCTACATTTTCTGAGATTTTTATGGTTTGAGGTTTTATATTTAGGTCTTTGATCCATTTAGAGTTGATTTTTGTGTTTGGTGATAGGTAGGGGTCTTGTTTTAATCTTCTGCGTGTGGTCAGCCAGTTTTCCCAGCACCATTTACTGAATAAGTTTTCCTCTCCCCAGTGGTTTTTGTTGGAGGCTAGTCAAACATAAGTTGGTTGAAAATTTGAGATTTTGCTTCTGAAAGCTCTATCTTGTTCCATTGGTCTATATGTCTCTTCTTGTACCAATATGAAACTGTTTTGATTATTGTGACCTTATAATAAAGTTTAAAGTCTGGAAGTGTGATACCTCCTGCTTTGTTTCTCTTGCCGAGGATTGTTTTGGCTATTTGTGGTCATTTATGTTTCCATGTGAATTTCTGTATTGTCATTTCCAGGTCTGAAAAGAATGATGTTGGTAAATCTGCAGATTGCCTTGGGTAGGATGAACATTTTAACAATGCTGATTCTTCCAGTCCATGAGCATAGAATATTTTTCCATTTGTTTTCATCATCTATGATTTATTTGAGCAGTGTACTTTGTAGTTTTCTTTGTAAAGGTCTTTCACTTCTCTGGTTAGGAAGATGTGGAGGCATGTCATTCTTTTGTTGTTGATGTTGCTATTGTGATTGGGATTGTGATTTTTATTTGGTTCTCTGCCTGTTTGTTGTTGGTGTATAAGAATACAACTGTCATTTGCACATTGATTTTGTGCCCTAAGACTTTGCCAAAGTCTTTTATCAGTGCAAGAAGGTTTTTGACAGATTTCCTTAGATTTTCAAGGTATAGAATCATATCGTCAGCAAAGAGAGATAACTTGACTTCTTCTTTTCCTATTTTTATACCCCTGATTTATTTCTATTGTCTAATTGCTCTAGCTAGGACTTCTGACACTATGTTGAACAGGAGAGATGAAAGTCTTGTTTTGTTCTGATTTTCAGGGAAATGCTTTCAATTTCTGTTCATTTTACATTATGTTGTTTGTGGGTTTATCATAGATGGTTCTTAATATTTTGAGTTATGTTCCCTCTATGCCTAGGTGTTCAAGAGTTTTTATCATGAAAAGATGCTGGATTTTATCAAAAACTTTTTCCACATCTAATGATACAATCATGCGATTCCTATTTTTACATGTGTTGATGTATTTAGTAACATTATGATCTTCTGGGGTTGAATCAGGTCTGCTTCTCAGGGACAAAGCCTATTTGGTCATGGTGGATGATTTTTGAGTGAATCCAATTTGGTAGAATCTTATTGAGAATTTTTGCATTTTTGTTCATCAGGGATATTGGCCTGAAGTTCTCTTTTTTTGTTGGGTCTTTACCTGATTTAGGTATCAGTGTGATGTTAGTTTCATAAAATGATAGGGGGAGAGTTCCATATTTCTTAATTGCTAGGAATACTTTCAAAAGAATTGCTATCAGCTCCTCCTTGTATGTTTTATAGAATTCTGCTGCCTCCAGGGTCATCTGGTCCAGGACTTTTTTTGTGTGTGGGTAGTTTTCTTATGTCAGAATCAGTTTCCTGGGTTGTTATTGGTCTATTTAATATATTTAATATCTCAATTTCTTCTTGTTTCAACCTTGGAGGTTGTATGATGTCAGAAAGTCCTCCATTTCATTTAGGTTTTTGAGTTTGTTTCCATGTAGGTGTTCATAGTAATCTCTGAAAGCTTTTCATATTTCTTCAGGGTCCACTGTGATTTGATCTTTTACATTTCTGATTGTGTTTATTTGGGCTTTCTCTCTCTTTTTCTTGGTCATTCTGGCTAGGGGTCCATCAATCTTGATTATCCTTTCAAACAACCAACTTTTTGTTTTGTTGATTTTTTTCTATATTTTTGTATTCAATGTCACATATGTGGACTCTTTCTTTGGTGATCTGGACTCTTCTGTTGAAGTTAAGGTTTTGCTGGTCTTGTCTTTCCAACTCCCTTAGGTGATTTGTTAGTCTGTTAACTTGTAATATTTCCATTTTCTTGATGTGTGTTCGTAAATAAATGAGTTGCCCTCTCAGTACTGTTTTCATGGCAGCCCAGAGGTTTTGGTAAGATGTATCTTTATTTTCATTGGTTTCCAGAAATCTTTTAAATTCTGTTTTGATTTCTATCTTGGCCCAATAGTTGTTTAGCATCATACTGTTTAGTGTCCATGTCTTTGTGTATTTTTGGGGAGCTTCCTTGGTGTTGATATTTACTTTTATTCTGCTGTGGCCTGAGAAGGTTTATGGCAGTATTTTGATCTTATGGAATTTGTTTATGTTTGATTTATGTCCAAGGATTTGGTTGATCTTGGAGCATGTTCCATATGGTGATTAGTAGACTGTATGTTCCATGGTTGTTGGGTAGAGTGTTGGGCAAATGTCTGTTAAGTCCATTTGGCCAAGCATCAAGCTGAGGTTCCAGATCTCCTTGTTGATTTTTTGCCTTGAGTGTTTATCTTGGTTTCTTTTTTTCTTTATTTTTGACTCTCCAAATTGCTTTGAATTTATATATAAATTTTAGAACCAGCTTACTGGTATTTATTAAAAACCCCATTGAGTTTACATTTGAGGTTGCTGTGAATCTATAAATCCATTTGACATTTTAATGATACTGAATACTTAAGTCTATGATGATGAACATTAATTTGGGCCTTGAGTTTTTTTTTTTTTTTTTTTCTGTGATGTCTTATAGTTTCTGGTGTAATACTCTTCAGTAATTTTACTAAATTAACACATCTAAAAAATATCCTCACACTTTGTATATGAACGTCTAAGGCCATTTTCCAATATTTTTCTAATACTATACAAAATACAATTTAACTTTATATTGACATAATGTAAACACATTTCTAATTTCACTTATTAGTTCCATACTGTTTTAAAAAAAGTATTTCTTTAGGTTTTTTAAGTAAACAACAATGTCATTTGTGGATAACAGCAGTCTTGTTTCTCTGTTTTCAATCTCTATGGAATTATTTATTTTTCTTGAATTATTGCACTGACTGAAATTTTCAGTAGATCCTAGAAGGAAAACCTGAGATCCTTGTATTGTTGTCATTCTTAGGGGAATACATTCAGTCTTTTACCATCAAGTTATATATTATCTGTAAGTTTCTTATCTTTGCCTTTTATCAGGTAAAGAATGATGCTTTCCTATTTTTAGTTTGTTGAGATATTTCATTCTGAATGTTTGATGAATTTTTAAAAAAATATTTTTGTACATATATTGGAATAATCATAGGGCTTTTTTCCTTGATTATATTAATACATAGTATTATAAATACATAATAAAGGCAAATACATTAATTTGGTTCCTGAAAGTTAATTTACTCTTATATTTTTAGAATAGATTTTGTTTAGCAAAGCAGTAATGCCTATCTTAAAATTGTTGAATAATATGAATAATATTTTTTCAAAAAACATTGGTTTGGAATGTTATTTTTTTTTAGGTTCCTATCAGAATTTTGCTGTCTTCATATAGCAAGTCAAGTTGTGCTTCTTTCCCTTTTATTTTATAGAAGAATTTGTGTACATCTGGGATATTAGCTTCTTTTAAATACAGATGAGAGAATTTACCAGTAAGATTTTACCAGGAAGTTAAGGAAGTTTTTTGGTGGAAGTATTGTTAACAATTCCTTTAATAAATATGGGCATGGATTTTGCTGTTGTTGTTGTTAGTTTTTATAAGAGGTGTTTTTCAAGAAATTTTACCATTGGCTGAGTTATTGAGAAAATAACAGCATAGTTGTTTGTAATGTTGTTTTATTATCGTTTCATTTTCTGTAGGATCTATTGAATGCATTCTTTTGGTTTTGATACAGGTAAATGGTACTTTCCCTATTATTTCTAGATAAGGTTTGTTAGGAGATTGTCTTTTTTCTGAATCCATTCAAAAAGTCAATGTTGGCTTTGTATATTTCTTTAATTGTCATATGTGTTCTATTGTATTGATTTCTGCTTTTTTTAATCTCCATATTTTGGGAATACTTTGTTCTTATTTTTTTAGCTTTTTAAGTTGGAAATTTAGATAATTGGTTTTAAATCTTTCATTTTTTTTTTTTAAATGAGAAAGCAGGATTTGTTGAGGGGACAGAAAAGCTCCCACAGTGGGAGGGGACCCGGAGGGGTTGCCCGAAACCTTTCATCTTTAATAACAATGCAAAAAAAAAAAATCTTTAAGCCACTGTGTAACTGCTTTCAACATGATTTTGATATGTTGCATTTTGATTATAACTTAGTTTGACAAGCTTTGTACTTCACCTGTAATTGCTTTTTGAATCTACAAATTATTTGTAAGCATGATTTTAAATTCCCAAATATGTCTAATTTTCATTGTTTCTAATTGCTACTTAATTTTATGTAATTTTGTTTTAATCAAATAATATACTTTTTAAGATTTCAATTTTTATATTCACTAATATATATTTTATGGTCAATATATGATCTATACTACAGTTTGAGTGTTTTTTCTCTCTAAAACTTATGTTGAAACTTAATTCCCAATATAACAGTATTAAGAGGTAGAACTTTTAAAAGGTGTTTGTGCCATGAAGGCTCTGTCCCCATGAATGAACTAATTTATTCATGGATCAATGAATTAATGGCTAATCATGAGAGTAGTTAGTTATCAGGAGAGTGGGACTATTATAAAAGTCATTTTGGTATGCTCTTGCCCCCTTATTATGTGATGCCCTTCACCATGTTATGATGCAGTAAAAAAGCCATCACCAGATGCAGTTTCTTGACCTTGGACTTCCTGGCCTCCAGAGCCACAAGAAATAAATAATTTATTTTCTTTACATTTATACAGTCTCAAGTATTCAGTTATAACAACTAAAAATAAACTGAGACAATGTCTCTTGGTGAATGTTTTATGTGGACTTGGAAACAATATGTAATCTGTTGTGCTTTATGTAGAATTCTTAAAGTATACATCAGTAAACTTGATTGATATTGTCATTACAATAATTTTCATTTTTACTAAGCTTTTATCAATTGACTTTTTAGCTGCATTTGTTACAATTTCTTATTTTGATAGTGAATTTGTCTCCTTCACTTAGTTCTGTTGGTTATTGTCTTCTTCTGTTTTGACGTTCTCTTATTGAGTGCATATATATTTAGAATTTCTATTATTGTTGGTAATACTCTTATCTTAAACTCTGCTTTTCTATTAATATATAACCATGGCAGTTTTAAATGCTTATTGTTTACATGGTATGTTTTAAACTATACTTTTTATTCAAGTGCACTGACAATGTATACATAAAACTTGTCTCTTGTAGACAATGTGTAGCTGGGTCTTGCTTTTATTATGCCTCCAATAATTTCTCTTTAATAATTTGAGTGGTTTTTTCAGTTTGCCTTTAATATATAGGAGATTTATTGTATGGTTAAGTTCCACCATTTTGCTATTTTATGGAATTGTCTTTCTGATTTTGGTTGTCTCTTTATCTATTTCTGCCTTTTTGAGGGGTTATTCAATTTAAAAAAAAAAAATTATTTCAATTTCTTTACTGGCTTTTAATCTATATTATATATTTTCCCATTGGTTATTTGTTGTAGTTTTCATGCTATAAATTACAACATATATTCTTAACTTATCATAATCCTCTTAATGCTATACCCCTTTATCATTACTTATATTGTCTCTGTCTCTCTCTTTCTGTCACTGTCTTCTCTGTCTCTTTCTTTAGCAATTAGCATTCATATTCTCCAGCTTTCTCTCATGTTCAGCAATTTTTTATCCAATGCTTTATTGATAACACACTTATGTTGTCTTCCTTTAAATGCTGCTGAATTTTGTTCTTAAAGATAATAAGATTTGTGGTATTTGTTGTTGCTCCTGCCAGATGAAATTTCCTTCATATTTATGGAGTATTATTTTAGTTTTCAACTTAGTCCTATGGTAGTGCCCAGTCCTTAGTCTGTGGCATATTTCTTTTTTTGAAAGGTGTGTTTTTGTTTTTGTTTTGTGGTTTTTTTTTTTTGTTTTTTTTTTTTTTGAGATCTCAAGTGAGTGGTTGGAGTTCTCAGTAAGGCTTTTTCCTATATGGTTCATAACATAAATCTATCCCAGCATTTCATGGCCTCTTTACTATCAGTGTCTCATTTTTACCCCCACAGCAAGACCTACCTTCTAAGCATTTTAGAGAATCCCTTGACCAAGAGCCCAGTGTGAATTCTCACAGATGTCTGTAGCATTCATTTAGCACAGCTTATCTAGTACTCTGCTCTGAAAACTTAGCTGGTTTGACATCCCAGAACTCCTATCTTCATCTCCTCAGTCTGTCAAAACTGGCATACCCTACTTGGGCTCCACTTTCCTATATCAACAGGTAGAGCTCTTAGACAGAAAAATGGGAGTAATCACAGATGTGTTCATATCTACTTCGTTTTACCTTGGGTCACTGTCCTGCATTGTTTTTTACATTTGGTGAGAACTTTAATAACCAATACTTGTTTCTCCTCAATGCTATTATGCCCTTACGAATTCTTTACTTTATGCTCTCTTCATTGCTTTTATTTGTATTCCTATTGAACTATTTAATAAATATTTATATTTCAGGATCTGTTCTCTAGAAGTCAAATTATTTTCTTTTGAACTTTCTCATTATCATTTTGAAATGCATTCTGGAGTTATTTCTCAAATGTGTCTTTTTAGTATTTTTTTTTGAAGGCACAATTTTTTAATTCCCAAGACATATATATATATATATATATTCCTTTCCCACAGCAGCTTGTTGTTTAAGGAGTCATTCCCCCTTTTTTAGCCTTTAAATTTATGAATTTCATGTTTCATTACTTGATTATCTCTGTTTTTGCTGCCACATGGTCTGCATGATGAACTTGTTTTATTATACTTTTTAAATGTGTTAGCTATGTGCTCGTTTTTGTAACTGAGATCCTCCTGCCTGCTTATGTATGCAGTTTGGTCTATTTTACGTAATTTTGCAAGAAAGATAGGACATACTTCTTATGAGTACACACACATAAGCTCATTTCTAGGCCTAAGTGTTCTTTTCTCCTTCTTTGCTATCTATACAGAGAACTGTGCTGCTTCAAGCCTTAGAGTTCACACTCACTGATTGATTGAAACCAGCATGGAACATGGAGTTAAGGATTATCTGCTGACCTACTCACAAGTTATTTATACCCCATGTCTGGACTAAAAGTATTAGAGGAGCTACTATTTTCTTTCATTACCGTTGTTTACAGTAGTTCTCTGTTTTTTATGGGCTACTTTCTTAATCAGTTGTGTCCCATCAAATTCCATCTCTTAGGGAGTCTTAAGTATTTCTACTTAAACTCTGGCGTGCTTTAGGAAATGGAGAATGAGGAAGCAGAAAATGAACCAACCTCATATTTTAGTTCTAAAACCTGTATTGCAAAATGTTTAAGCATATGCTATATTAGTAATAGATAATAATAAAGAACATGTTTTCTAATCAGAGTTGATACTCAGCTCATAGACACCAGTATGCATTAACTGTATATGATCAGTACCTATGTTGATTGATTTCTGCCCATGCCATATTTGCTGCTAAATTATGTGACTATCATATTTACCTGTGACGCTTGCAGGATGTGGATAGAGCAATATCACAATCTGGAAGAGCTGATTAGGAATGCACTCTGCAAGCCCTTGCTCTTTCCAAATTGGTGGAGAGTTGCTGATATCTTCTCTCTCTCTCTCTCTCTGTCTCTCTGTCTCTCTGTCTCTCTCTCTCTCTCTCTCTTTTTGGCCTGTTTGCTATAGGAGGAATGTTTGAGGAATTAGAGGAAGATGAGATCATCCATTTGATAGGAAGCGGGATATAGGATAGGCATGCAAGACAAAGTATTTTTTCCTTCCTAGTTAGCTATTTTGTTATCTAGCCTGAAGTTTTTATAGCCTCAAATTTTAAGCAAATTGTATAACTGATACCTGCTATGTTGATCCACTGGGTTGAGAGGCAAATATCAGTCAGGGATTTAAACCTTACCTGGGATATCACTTTCTTGTTTCAGGCTTCATCTTTTGATGTTATCTTTTTTTTTTTTTTTTTGAGTTGGAGTCTTATTCTGTCACCCAGACTGGAGTGCAGTGGCCTCTCCTGGCCACCGCAGCCTTGACCTGCTGGGCTCCGGCGATCCTTCCGCCTCTCCTTCCGCCTCTCCTTCTGCCTCAGCCTTCCGAGTAGCCTGAATTACAGGCATACGCTACCACGCCCGGCTAATTTTTTGATTTTATTGTAGAGATGAGGTCTGGCTGCCCAGGCGGGTCTCGAACCCGCGGGCTCAGGCAATCCACTCACCTCAGCCTCCCAAAGGCACGGGATTACGGGCTGAGCCACCGAACCTGGTATGATGTTATCTTCAAGGTTATATAATGCTATTTTTTAAAAGATGATCTGAGTCTGCTGACCATCCTCATGTATATCCATAGGAGACCATGTGGAAATAACTCTGAGTACAGAGTTAGAAATAAAAACCTCACACACACACACACACACACACACACACACACACACACAGTGGAGTCCATATGTTGGTGCATTGAAGTCCTAGGCAACCGAAGGAAAAGTCTGGAAACATCATTTTATCTGTAAGAATGAAAGCTTCAGGTCTTTGGGACACAGTAGGTGGTTAAAAGGGCCTTCAAATTGCAGGCTTAGAGATTTCCTCAAAATGCCTCCTCCACAGCTGTCCTCCTAATGCAGCTTTCAGAGGCTCAGCTGTGTTCTGTAATGGTTTCTAAAAAGGTTACATTCCCATGTAAAGATTTTACCCCTTTTTTTCTAAGCAACTACTGCTGAAAGCAAAACAAAACAAGTCTTTGAAGTAGGGAAAAAAATCAAACTTCTAAGACATAAAAAGAAAGATTTCAAATTTGGTAGATTAATACCAACTTAAGGACTGCATTTTCAGTGGTCAGCAGTATCAATAAATTCTGATGGCAGATAATGGCACTTGAAGCTAAACACAGAAAACAAGAAACTTGCAGATGAGACATAATCAATATGCTGATCTTAGATCTCTAACAATTGCTTCCCACTAGCTGCAGTTCAACTAATCTCTTCAATCGTGGTTCTCAGAGTGTGATTCCTGGACTAGTAACATTAGCATTACCTGGGAACTCCTGGAAATGGTCATCCGCAGACTCTATTCCATATATATCTAATAAATCAAATATTCTGGGGGTATCCCCTTAATCAATTTTAATGAGCCCTCTCCATGGGATTCTGATGCATACTACAGTTTAAGAACCACTGACTTGGACAATGTGTCTAGAAAGAATGGCATCAGAGGTCACAGCCATCCCTACTCTTCCCTTAGATAGTCTTAATTTCTCCTATGTATATTTGTCTTGGTGATTAAACAATGTTTATATAGAATTGCAAAGGACTGGTAGAAATCTCTGAAGTGCCAGGAACTATGAGTAAGGCCAAAACTGGCTATCTTGGTCTGTCCCACCTTTGGCCTTTGATCTTACAGATGAAAGATATGAGTTGTTAGAACCTCCCTGGCTTTGCTCCCTCTAATTTTTCTGCCTGCTGTGGCCTCATTCGCATTCAGTGACCAGCCTGAATTCGTTTCTTGCACTGGTTTTCCCATCTACTTTGGTCTCTTGGATTTTTCTCAATTTTACTTGCTTCCTTTATTTTTGCCATCACTCCAACTCTCACAGTAGAAGCAAGCCTTGACTGGTGAGATGTCTAAGAGAACATTTCACAGGAAGGAGAATTAACACTTCACTATCTACTCCCAATTCATTTGTATTTAAAATTAGAATCCACCATCTGACATCCCTAATAAAATGACCCTCTTAAGAATATGAAAATTGAGACCGAGAGAAGCTCAAAGCATTTCTTAAGGTGGCACAATTTTCAAATTCTTGATCTGGGATCCAAACCCATTTTTACTTGCTGACAAATTTATGGTTGCTATTTCTCACAACACTGACACGTGTTAGCCTCTTGCTTGGTCTGAAACTTTGTACTGTGTTGCTGGTTTGTCCTGACAGATATGCAGGGCTTGAAAGTTATAGGTGTTTCTGAGTTTGCTTAGTTCTACTTATAAATGAAACAAGACCAAATGTTTTTGTTTCAGATACAGATCATGGAAAAAAGGTAAAACAGTTCTGATTCACTTTGCATTTCTTTTCCCCTTTTTCATATTCCTTCTGTCTTGCTTTTTAATTTGTACTTTTAAAAAAATCCTTGGGAAATGCTACTGAAGATGATGGAAGGGGGGAAGGATGAAGTTTATCTTGGCATAATTTGCAGTTCAAATGTAAAACAAAAGAGGACAACAGAACATTTAAAAACAAATATTACACTTTTAATGCCTTACTCAAAATGTGAAGACAAAAATAATTAATATTTTACATTTTTAAAAAGAAGGAATATGATCTGATATCTCTCCTGAGGCAATAGCCTAGGGAAATGAGTTTAAAGCAGCAGCAGGAAAAAAAAAAATCTGAGAATGATTAAGTTAGGAAGGAGGACCTGGGTTTCTAGCTGGGCTTCTCCAGGATAAGTTACTATGACTGGTTATCTTCTCTATCTTCCCACTTAGTTGAGGTTCTTAAATTTTAGTGCTGCCTGGAGACCTCTCCTGGATGCAAACATTTCCCAGATGACTCTTGTAGTTCTTTGTAAAGGTCTCGTGGAGTATAAATGCAGTTTTAGATGTTTACCAACTTGAATGTAAATCCTGGTTTTACCAATTTTGACTAGTGTGATTTTGGGCAAATGAGCCCATAGCTGAGACTCTTGCTTTATTTGCAACATGTGAGTGATTTTATTTTATCATATGATCAAGTTGCCTTAGCAAGATTAGATAATACATTGATCCTTTAAGAATAAAAACTGAGACGGAGAAGCTCAAAGCATTTCTCAAGGTGCCACATTTTCAAATGCTTGATCTGGGATCCAAACCCATTTTTACCTGCTGACAAATTTACGGTGAAGACAAAAATTGTCTGTGGGCACAGAACTAAATGAAATTGTAGGGCTACTTGTTTAAAAATATTGAAAATTTCAGGATGGCAACAGCAGAGCGTTGAACAGGGCCTTAGTCACAGTAAAGCCCTATGGGGCTACACAGGTTATATACTCATGAATCCAGTTCTTCGCTTCGTTGTCCTCAAGGGGACACAACTCTGTGAACCTGGGGGAGAATATGGCCCAAGAAGATCCAGATTAGCAAAACAAAGCTGATGTGTGACGCTCTTTCAAGGGCTTGGCAGACTTCAAACTACTGTACATTGTACAGACTTTCTGTGAGCAGGTTAAGCAGTATTATGCATATACTTAAATACCTCTAAAATCTTTCAGCTTGATTTTTTTTTAGTTTTGTTCTTCAAGTCTATTGTGAAGATTAAATGAGATCATGAATGTAGAATACAGGCTCATTGTCAAAACAAATCAGTTATTTCCCCAGTTATAGTCCTAAAATCCCCTACCCGAAAATCACAAGATTGCTTCTTACAAGGAAGACCCTCAATTTCCACCTCAGATCTAATAAATCAAAAGTGTCACAGTTGGAATGTGGGAGCCTGCATTTTTACCAATATCCTAAGAGATACTGGGATAACCCCAAAGCTTTAAAAATGACTATAATTCAGCCGGACTCGGTGGCTCAGATTGTAATCCCGCACCTTTGGGAGGCTGAGGTGAGTGGATGACCTGAGCCCACGGGTTCGGACCCGCCTGAGCAGCTTGGCGAGACCTCATCTCTACAATAAATCAAAATGAGCCGGGCGTGGTAGCGTGTGCCTGTAGTTCCAACTACTTGGAAGGCTGAGGGGGGATGATCGCCGGAGCCCAGCAAGTCGAGGCTGCGGTGGCCGGGAGCGGCCACTGCACTCCAGTCTGGGTGACAGAGTGAGACTTCAATTCAGATAAAAAATAATAAAAATAAAAATAAAAATGACTATAATTCACTTTGGGGGTTTAAGGCGAGAGGATTACCTGAGTCCAGGGATTCGAGACCAGCCTGGGCAACTTGGTGAAGTCTTGTCTCTACAATAAATCAAAAAATTAGCTGGACAAGGTGGCTCACGCCTGTGATTCCAGCTACTTGGAAGGCTAAGGCAGAAGAATCACCTGAGTCCAGCAGGTCGAGGCTGCGGTGGTCATGAGCATGCCACTGTACTCCAGCCTGGACAAACAGAGTGAGACTCCTACTCAAAAAAAAAAAAAAAAACTATAATAAACACAGGTTATTTACCAGCTTCCTCTCAATTCTAAAGATAATCTTGATGTGTAAATTTGTACTTGAGGAAAGCCTGGCTATCTCCAAAAAATGTGTGAATTTTGACAAAGTCAAACTTTTTTTTTTTTCTGTTGTAATGATTATTATAGCAATGACCATTATAGAAACACAAACCATGTTTCAATGAGCATTTTCTTTATGTCAAGTGCATAATAGACATTTTATTAAACCCCAGAATAACTTTTGAGGTAAAAACTGTGGTCCCATTTTATAGGAGAGAAATCTGATCCTTGGAGATGTTAAATGAAATGCAGCTTGCAAGCAGCAATTTTGTGACAGAAACATGATTATTCCACGATGCTCAATATACTAAGCTATCTTTCTGAGCAAGAAAATAAATCATGAATGCGAGTAAAATTTTCCCATCCATTTATGTGCTTTTTTTTTTTTTTTTTTTTTTGGATCTAGGTGTCTTAACCTTCTTATCAGAAGAAGCAGTGTTTGCAGAAAAAAACCTCTGGGGTACTCAAGGGATGGAGAGGATCTCTTGCTTAGCAAGAGATACTGCAGGGATAGTGATACAGAGTTTTGTGGTTTCCTCATGTTTGAAGCTAAACCTAGTCTCTCTAAACCCAGCCTCTCTAGTGAGTCAATTGTTGCTACCCTTTTTTTGATTAATACATATTTTTTATTAAAAATATTCCAAAGATGACAAATGCAAGAGACAAACAAAGAGACACATTAAATAACTGCAAAAGAAGATATGAGCTATAAAGCTACAGGAGGCAACTAAGAAGCAAGACACTAAAGGAAGTTTATTTGTATTGCATCAATTTCTCTTTTACTGAATGAGAAATACAAAGAGCGGTGAATTAGCTAATTTTTAATCTTCCCTTTTCATATATGAGGAACACAAAGAAAGAAGAAAGAGACTGTATACAGCTTAGTCTTCTTTTCATTATAGCTTTCATTCTATTTCTTCATTGTGTGCCAAGAGATGAGACAAAAATATGGAAAATCAACACAAATGAAATGAGCCAGATTCTGGAGTTCTGCATTTATTCTTGCTTAATAGATTCACATTAGTAAGACTTGTTCAGCCTGTCTTTTCTTATGCCTCATAATTAATATGCCTCACTAAATTTGTTAGACATTAGCAAAGTGTTACAATACACAGCAAGATTTAAAGTATAAGCACCTATGTTTAAAATAAATACCACTTCTTGCCCTTTACCAGAAATTTGAAGTTATATCACTGGTCTAACTAAAATGTACTTTGAACTTTTCTTAATTAAAGAAATCTTGTGAGTGTTGTTTTCTCCACTGAGTCTTCAATGTGGAGTTTTCTTTTTCCTCAACAAGGCTGAATAATCAGTGATGAGCTAGTTAGTATTTAACAACTAGCTCTCTATGGACAGAAAAATAATTACTTACATTTGCTAATTTACATGCTGTAGAAACTCCCATATGCCTAATTTTTAGCTACCAACATGAAGTCACTAAAACAGGAAATGGGGAAGGATGTACACAATCAGCACTTGCAAATTAGTATGATCCGGTTTCTGTACACAAGTGTCTGCAGTTATTTTGGGACTAATAGGAAATTTACTTCTCCATGTAGTTTTCCATTAGTTTAGTTTACTTTATTTAATATCATTTATTTTCTCAATATAAAACATTGAAACATATTTAATTTATCAATTTTTGGTGTTTCCATATGTCTCCTAATAATAGCTAATATTTCCGCAGCTTACTCTGTACCAAATGCTGTCCTATTTTATATATGTTACTCTGTTTAGTCTCTCAATAATCCTGTGAGATCTTCCACCAATAGTTATGATTTTTCCTTTAGGTTTCATAGATGCATTTTGCCATCTAAAGAAATTTCCCTTCTATATCTAATTAACTCAACATTTCTCCCATGGATTGATTTTTAATTTTGTGATGGATTTGTCTTTATCTATATATATTTTTCTCCTTTATTCTGTATATATAGTGTATTACATTGACCGATTTTTAAGTGTTGAGCCAGTCTTGCACAGCTGAGATAAATTTGAACTGATTTTGTTGCATTTTCCTATTTATATATTTTTCAAATAAATTCTCTCATTTTTGTCAAAATTTTTAATATTTTTGGCCACGAAGAAAGTCTAAAGTTTTCTTCTCCTCTAACGTATGTTTCTGCATTTGGTCAGGCTAATGTTGGTCTTATAACTTGAAAAGAGTTACTTCTACCACTAATTTCTAAAAGGATTTGTGTGAAATTGGTACTTTTTTATATCTTTGTTTTATTTAATTTGCCTGTGAAGTCATCTCTGTTTATGTTTCTTTGGGAAATGTTTTTAACTATTCATTTAATTTTCTTAGTAGGTATAAAGTAACTTAATAGATATAAAGTAACTTTCAAGAAATTTGCTCATTTCATCTTTGGAAAAAAATTTCTTAGCATAGGATATTTTAAATATTATCTTATTGTCTAATGTTCATAGGAACCTAAGTGCTCTCTCTTTTGTTCCTGATGTCATTTTTTGAAAAAGATGTTTTAGTGATTATGACATTCTAGGTTGATAGTATTTTTACTCTTTTAGCATTTAAAAAATGCAAATTCATTGACTAGTTTTCACAACTTTTGATGAGAAATCAGCTGTTATTACTATCTCACTATATTTAGGATGTTAAATGTTTAAATCTGACTACTTTTCAGAGTTTTTAAAAATTTTTTTAATTTTAAAGATGTGGGGCACAATTCGGGGTTAGGTGTACAAAAGTTCATTATGCAGATACCCTTATTGATGAGGTGTGCCCCTTTCTCCCCTAGTAGTTTCCCTCAACTGCCAATTCCACCCCCCTCTGGTTTTTAGTGGTTTGACTATGATGATCTAGGTAAGATTTTCTTCTAATTTATTCTAGTTTGGGTCCACTAAGCTTATTTTATATGAGGCTTAAAGTCCTTCACCAATTTGGGAAAATTTCAGCCATTGCTTTCTTAATTATATTTTCTGCTTCATTATTTCTCTAACCCTCTGACAATTCAATTAACTATAAGTTAGACCATTTGAAAAAGTTCTCTATTATTTTTTTCTTCTTTATTAATTTCCTGATAGGTCTTCAATTTGGATAGTTAGCATTAATTTTTTTTTTTGAGTTCACAATTGTTTTATTGTTTGATTCTTTTTATTCTGCACATCCAATAACTTTTTTTTTTTTTTTGAGTTAGAGTCTCACTCTGTCACCCAGACTGGAGTGCAGAGGCCACTCCCGGTCACCGCAGCCTCGACCTGCTGGGCTCCGGAGATCCTTCCGCCTCAGCCTTCTGAGTAGCCGGAATTACAGGCATACGCTACCACACCCGGCTGATTTTTTGATTTACTGTAGAGATGAGGTCTCGCTGCCCAGGTGGGTCTCGAACCCGCAGGCTCAGGCAATCCACTCACCTCAGCCTTCCAAAGGCGCGGAATTACAGGCTGAGCCACTGAGTCCGGCCCAATAACTTTTTAATATCAGATATTTCATTTTTCAGCTCTACACATTTTTTTAAATTAATAGATTTCATTTGGGGGATAAGTTTTAGATTTACAGAAAAATTTTAAAAAAATTAATTTGAATTTTTATATCTCTTTTAATCCCCTTCCCACTTTCCCTGATAATTATATTTTGCATTAGTGTGGTATGTTTGTTACAATTAATTATTCAGTATGAGCACATTATTATCATAAGTCCAGCAGTTACTGTGATTTCACTGCTGATATTGTGCATTCTTTGGATTTGACAAATGTAAAATAGCAAAAATCTATAATTATATTAGTATACACTATAGTTTCACTGACCTAAAATTTCTCTGTGGTCCACCAATTCAGCCCTTCTTTTCTTCCCAGAAACCCTGGTAATCACTGATCTTTTTACTGACTCTGTAGATTTGTCTTTTCCAAAATGTTCTATAGTTGAAATCATATAGCATTTCACATTGGTTTCCTTCACTTCGTAATATGCATAGGTCATTTCAAGTCTTGCTGAATAAAATTCAGCTGTATGGATGTACCACAGTTTGTTTATTCATTCATCTATTGTATTGAAAACAATCTTGATTCCTTCCAAGATTCAGCAATTAGGAAAAAGCTGCTAAAAGCATCCATGTTCAGGTTTTTGTGTGGCTGTAGGTTTTTAACTCATTTCGGTAAATACCAATCTTCGGTAAATACCAAGATAACTAGATCATAGGACAGAGTATGTCTAGTTCCAGTTATGCCAAAATGGCCTTTCAGAGCAGCTATACAACTTGCATTCCCACCAGCAATGAATGAGCATTCCTGTTGTACTAGACCCACACCAACATTTGGTGTTGTCAGTGTTTTGAATATTGGCTGTTCTAATAGGTATGTAGTGGTATCTGTATTGGTGAGATGCTTGATCAGATCTTTTGTCGATTTTTCTGTTGGGTTGTTTGTTTCCTTATGGTTAAGTTTTAAGAGTGCTTTGCATATTTTGGGTATCAGTCCTTTACTAGGTATGCATTAGACAAATATTTTCTTGCAATCTGTGGCGTGTCTTTTCATTTCTTAACCGTGTCTTTCATAGAGCAGACGTTTTAAATTTTAATGATATGCACAATTTATTGATTTTTTTCTGTCTTGAGTTGTGCTTTTGATGTTATATCACCAAACTCAGGGTTATCTAGGCTTTCTTCTACATTATCTTTTATAAATTTTACTATTTTGTATTTTATATTTAGGTCTACAATCCATTTTTAGTTAACTTTTGTGAAAAGTGTAAAGTCTGTGTCTAGATTTAAATTTTTTACATGTTGATATCCAGTTCTCTCTAGCATCATTTGTTGAAAATATTATACTTTCTCCACTGAGTGACTAAAGGTCAGTTGACTATATTTATGTGGGCTTATTTCTGGACTCTCTATTTTATTTTTTTCTCTGTTATTTCATCAATACCACACAGTCTTGATTACCGTAGCTTTACTATAGGTATTAAAGTTGGGTATTGCCAGTTCTCTGACTTTTTCTCCTTTCATATTGTGTTAGCTATTCTGGGTCTCTTGCTTCTTCATGGAAGCATTAGAATCAGTTTATATCAATATTCAAAAATGACTTGCTGAAATTTTGATTGGAATTGCATTGATTTTGTAAATCAATTTGGTAATAACTGATATCTTGACAATATGGAGCCGTTTTATTCATGCACGTAGAATATTTCCTCATTTATTTAGATCTTCTTTGATTAATTTTATCAAATTTTTAGTTTTCCTCATTTATATATATATATCATATGTATAAAAAATTTACATATGTCCCATATCTAATTCATATTTCGACATATTTCTTTTTCTTTCTCTTTTTTTGCTGAAATTCTCCATCATTTAATTTATTTTAGTCCACTTTTTCCATAATTTCACACCAAATTTATAATATCTATCTTTAATACATTGTTTTTTAAATTTTAATAACAATTTCTGTGGGTTTTCTTCTCTTGCATATTTTTACCTTTGCCTTTGAGTTGTATTTTTACACTTTTTTTGTTTGTATTCTGAGCATTAGATTTAAACAGGCATAATAGAGACTGAAGTTATTATTATTTTTCCCCGAAAGGGGCAAACTCATTCCACTGTCAGGATGGTAAAGAGATTGGTTCCTTTCATCCCTTTGCATGTAGAACTAGGTTTAAATAGTGTGTGTAACTTTAATTAGTTTCAATCCACATTTGAGTTTTTTAAATATCCATTATGAGACCTGTTTTGTTTTTATTTCGATTTCTTCCTCTGGAAGGTTTTTGGCATGGAAATACCACATAACTATGAGAGATCTCATTCTGCTTTTATCACCTCCCATTATCCCACTCCCCACTATCACCTTCCCTGTAAGGTCATGCAATAGGACAGAACAGGCAAGAGGGGAGAATTAGACCTATATTGGAAGAACTTTCAAACTTCAATCTCTCCTGTAATCCCACAAGGTTATTACAACTCTTATTATTTCTTATTATCTTAACAAAGTTCTGGGAGATATCATCCATAATCACAGTGCTATAAATTATTATATAGATAAGCTATTCAATATTTACAACACTGTGAGTGATGTACTACTGTTATTCCCATTTTGGAATTGAGAAAACTGAAGCAAAGAAGTGTTTTAGAAAAAAAAAAGAAGAACTTGCCTAAGTCACACAGCTAGGTTGTTCACATGAAATTAAAGCTCTTCACGACCACCCTAAGAAAGTTGTTTTCTATGACTTAGGCACTGGAATTATTACTAAAGGATATCTGGTGCATATTGTGACCTTTTTTGTTCCTTCCTTTGTTTCTTTTCCAAACAATTGTTTGTACAAGAGACTCCATGTCTGCCTCATCCTGTGCCTTTTCAGATAGTACCACATATCATACTACTATGTCTCTGGCATGAATACAATTGGCAGCTTACACTCTCTCTCCTAATAGTTCTCTGCTCTTTATATTTATCTGATTTTCTAACTTCATCTGACTTTGAGTCTTCCTCTCTTTTTGTTTTTGTTTTTGTTTTTGTTTTGAGTTAGGGTCTCGCTCTGTCGCCCAGACTGGAATGCAGTGGCACGCTCCCGGCCACCACAGCCTTGACCTGCTGACTCCGGCGATCCTTCCGCCTCAGCCTTCCAAGTAGCAGGAACTACAGATGTGCGCTACCAAGCACGGCTAAGAGTCCTCCTCTCTTATCTAAGTGCTTAGACAGAAAGAAGTATCTGGCTTTCCTTTATCCTAAGGCCAATCTGATTGAGCTTCTATCTCTTGCTGCTCTTGGTCAGTGCAAAGTCCTTTCCCTGGACATATGGGCTCACCTTGGCTTTTGTTTTTTTCAGGTTTTTGGTTTTTTCTTTTGGTTAGGAGATCTTTAGATGACACCATACATGTAGCATGTATGTACATGAACATTACTGCTACTGGACCCGGGTGGGCCTCCTCCTCTTCCGATCACTCCTTAGTCCCCCATTCACGCAGATCTGTAGCAGTAATAACTTAGATGTATTTTTTAATAGACATGTGGATGTGACTCAAATGATGATAAATATTATTTTGAGTAAAGACTATATTAGGTTATTAAAACTGTATTTTGTGTTCCTATTCAAAACTACTCAACTATGAATGAAGCTGAAGCCAAGTTAAAAAACACAGAACTGGTAGATTAAATAATGCAGATTCTCAATTTTATGTCTTAGGTTTTAGGCAAGACTGAGGACAAATTCTCATTCAAGTTGAAATAATATTCAAAGTGTCACCTCATTCATAACAAGCAAACAGTATGTTGGTATGTTATATGTCCACTGTTCACACAAGTGGATCCTCTATTAGTATCCATTTTTTAAAATATAAAAGACCATCATTGACATTTAGATAACCAATATTCACATTTGGAACCCTCATTTTCATGACAAAGATTAGAAAAAGAATGGAAATGTCACACTAACAGATGCTTTTTGTAAGAGTACAAGAATCTGTCTCTAATATCTTGTATTCGTATGAGCATATTTTCTTTAAGATGAAAAATGACAACTCAACATAATTGTTCTCTCACCAAAACTGAGAATGAGGTCCACAGAGAGGCATACTAATTTTCCAGTCAATGACTATTTTTTTGCTTAAATAATCTAAATACCATGGGCAACTACTTTAGTTGTAGATAAAATATATTCATAAATGAAGTAACCACCTCAGCTAATGACAACTGCAGCCCTCCCCCATTCCTGCATTCAGTGAAGTCTTGTCATGCTGTCTTTTCTTTTGAAGTTCTATGTAGAGTCACATTAAGGGGTGAATGCTTCCATTTCAGGTTCCATTAAGGCCACCCTATTAACTTTCTGTTAAAAGCTTTTCTATTTCTTTTTTTTCCCCTCCATTTGAACATTTTCTTGTAAAATCTCTGGCTGGAAGAAAAATTTCTTTTAGGAAAGTTTGACTGAAACATAGAAGCAGTTTTTAAGTTACAAGCCTTTGAAAAGAAGTATAAGTTTTCCAACTCTTTTAAAAAAAATTCAGTTCTTTTATTTTGTATAGTGTTAACCCAAATACAGTTTGATATAAAACTGTAAATCTACATTTATTTTATTGATCCTACTTGAAAAGTAGTGGGAAAACTTTTGTCAAAATTTAACAAACTACTTTTAAAAATTCATATTCCTGAACACTGAAACTCTGAGATAATACTGTTCACTGCTTGAGCCTACTCTTTGCAGGAATGAAAAATAGAAGAATTATCCTGACCAATTCTTTAATTGTTTGATGTGTCACATTTGTAGTGAAATCTTTTCATATCATATAAAGGCCTGGAAATAGATGAAATTATAATGAGCCAGAACAGGTAGTAAAAAGGAAGTTTGAGGGTACCCATTAAGACCTTCTGCTCCAAATAACAAATGTGCTATGCAAAATATCCTTCCTATGTTGAGTACTTGGGGAGGGGCAGTCCTTTGTGAATGCACAGGCTCCTGGAAATTACTCAATATTAAAAACTAAAAGCACATTAAGAAGAAAGAAGAATCTTACATGATTGATAAATTAGTCTTGTGTCTAGATGTTACAACATAAGTGAGGTTATGTTCATATGTATTACTAATCAAAGAATTCATCAAAAGAGATAGCAAAGTATGCTCTTGAAGAGGGAGTAAATTATCCAAACACATACTATAAAAAACTGGATTCATGAGGAAATTGGAGTATTAGGACATGTTGGACTGGTGTTTGGAGAGCTGTAGAAATGGAGTTGGGAGTAAGAAGAAGAAACAAGTCACCTTCTTGAGAAAAACTTGAGTTTCATTAGTGGTCTTTTAAAGAGCCATGCAAGTGTTTGTGGAAGGAAATGGTGACCTAAGTGGATTTTAGAATTCTTGCCAGGAAAAATCAAGAAAGGTGGATCAGAAAGAGAAATCTTGGAAGACAAAAAATCCATCAAAAAATTTCTAATGCGGATAAGGGAGAACGGAAGAGTTACAGTAACAGCTGAGAGAAGGAGATTAAGTTGACATATTTTGAAAAGGAAAACTAAGATATGGCCAGTGATTATTTGAAGACTTTATTTAGGTAGAAAGAGAGAGTTCAGGCTTAATTTTCATTATGTTTATTAAGCAGTAATATGACACGTTGTGAAATATTGTACCTACCTTCTATATCAAATTGACTTGTTCTTTGAGTTGCTTGAGCCCAAACACTTTTTTTAAAGTATGATTATCCAGAAACATGCTATAAATTTTCCATTATTGCAAATTTTTGTTAATATGTCCACTAAATTGAACTTGTTAGAAGAGATTATATTCTTTGTACCTAACACAAATGAGATAAGGGACAGGATTTCAGAACTTGTCAATTAAATAAATTGGCCAGAAAATGATAACAATAACAATAATCATAGTAATAATAATAAGGGAATATGTTTACTTTACAAAACACATTTCACATGCACTATCTCATGTGGTTCTATGTAAGCCAGATAACTTTATACTTGAGAAAACTTCAGAATAATTAAATTTCCCAAGGTCATAGAATATATAAATCTTGGGAGTGAGATGGAAATCACATTTTCCTGGTTCGCAATATACCAGTTACCTCCCCAACCAATGTTGTACTAATAATATGAATTCAGCGATTTTTTCCAGCGTCATCTAGGCAGAAGTAACCTAATATTGTTTGGGATAACTCTCACTGATTATCTTTACACAGTATTTCTTATTAATTGCTTATGTTTTATGCTTCTTCAGAAATCTCTTTTAAAAATATTTTTTTAGTTATAACAACAACAGCCAATTTCCCTTTGTTTTTATTTTTTATTCATCTAGCTTTTGTTAACTTATTATTATTAATGACTTTAGCAGAACTATTTTCACTGTCCCCATGGATTTCCAGATGACATGGTCCTAAACCCCACAATTAAATATTGACATTTCATTGTCATAATACCATAAATTCTGTAAAAATTATACTACTGTAAAAAAAAAAAAACATCGCTGACAGACAAGTTTATTTGAAATCACATTGAGTTAAGTAACAATGAGCAGTGACATAGTATTTTCACCTAAAAGTATTATAAACAGTATACTGCAAATGATAACCACCATGGAATTTCAAGTGAGGGAGTGATGAGGATTCATAGGTTAACTGAATGGTGAAATTAGATTTTTTTTTTAAAAAGTAAGTTTATCGTGAACTAAAAGGGAAGGGCATTTATTGTAGCAAATGGAAGATTATGAAAATGGCACATTAGACATAAAATTGCTTGACAATTGTGGGAGCTGAGTATAGCTAAATATAGCAGACGCAGACTTATGAAGAAAGGCAAGATCAGAGTTAAAACTGCAGATCCAACTGTCCAACATGGTAGATACTAGTACCATGTGGTTGTTTAAATGAAATAAAATTTAAAAATTCAGTTTAATGGTGACACTAGCCACATTTCCAGCACTGAATACTCATGTTTGACAAGTGGATACCATATTGGATAACATAGAATTAAAATAGTTCTATCATTGCAGAAAGTTCTTTAGAAGATCTCCACAAAAGGACAAGATCAAGGGGTAGGTTTATAAGCTCACATATAGGAAAACAAAACATAGCTAAATGAAAAATAAGATGAAGGATATGGATTTCTGAATCACATGACAAGTTCTGTCTTCAGCATATTATTTAACTCCCTCATAATTATCCTGATTATTTAAAGCACCTAAGCACATTTTTATAGCAGTATAGATGCATTGAAGCTTTCAATTTTACATAGTTTACATGTACTATCACGAAAAGCACACAGATACACAACCTGTACAAAACATAGGGCTTTTTTTATTTGTTTGTTTCCCTAAACGCCTTATTATAAACACAAAGACATAAGTTTCTAAAGGGGCAAAGCTGTTTGCTTAATATCATACAAATAATGAGTAGGACATTCAGATCATAAAGCGTTTGCTTTGTTCTACACGATTAGGAACTGGGCCTACAAATCCAGAAAATTTCCTTGGATCTGTCTTTTGAAGTTTAAAGCTTATAATAACTTTATTTGAATGAACTTCTCTCCTTATTTACAGGATATTGTGGCATCTAGCAGTGGTAATGTGGTAGAAATCTCAACATCTGCTTACTTAAAAAATTAGATTATGTGAATCCTGAAAAGTATGGTGTTTGGTTCAAGAATGCGGACCCTAAAGCACAATTCTATTCATAGGAAAGTTATGGAGACTTTGCTATGATCTCTGGGGAAGTTTTATTTTCTCTCCTATAAAAGAAGCACAAGAGGTTGGGTGTGGTGGCTCACGTCAATAATCCCAGCACTTTGGGAGACCAAGGCGAGAGGACTGCTTGAGCCTAGGATTCGAGACCAGGCTGAGCAACTAGACAAGAACTCATTTCCACAATAAAAGCTAGGCAAACATGGTGACTTGTTCCTGTGGTGGCAGCTACTTGGAAGGCTGAGGTGGAAAGATTGCCAGAGCCCAGAAGGTCGAGGCTGTGGTAGCTGTGAGTGTGCCACTGCACTCCAGCCTGGGCAACAGAGTGAGACTGACTCACCAAAAAAAAAAAAGAAGAAGAAGAAGAAGAAGAAGGAAGCACAAGAGAAAAATGACATATTCTCTCCTCTTATACCTGGATGTCCTTGAAATTTCTATACCATAAACATGTGGCTGACGTGAGAGCACGACAGAGGAGCAGATCTGGATCTCTTTTCTTCAATATCTGGAGCCACCTACCTGACCACTCCTCATTCAATGATATAATAAAGACCTATTTATTTATTTCTTTATTTTAGAGATGTGGAGTGCAATTCAGGATTTGGTATATAAGAGGTCATTATACAAGCAAAGTTTGGGCCTCTGTTTTATCCCCACTTTGTCTAGTTTGAGATCAGGTACACTTATTGATGTTATGTGCCGCCCTTCTCCCTCACCTGGTGATGTCCCATTACTGCAACATCCTTTCTTATAGTATTATTGTAAATGTTACTTTTCTGTTTTCTCAATCAGCTCATGTCTGGCAAAGCCTCCACCAACAACCACTGGGGAGAGGAGAACCTATTCTGTAAACGGTGCTGGGAAAACTGACTGATGACATGCAGAAGATTGAAATAGGACCCCTACCTATCACCATACACAAAAAAATCAATTCTAAGTGGATCAAAGACCTACACATAAAACCTCAAACTATAAGAATCTTAGAAAGCCGGGCTCGGTGGCTCAGCCT